>NC_034612.1:40597564-40665097 GCF_900095145.1 Mus pahari | reverse complement strand
TCTCTCTCTCTCTCTCTCTCTCTCTCTCTCTCTCTCTCTCTCTCTCTCTCACTTATTTATGTATATGGATACACTGTAGTTGTCTTCAGACACACCAGAAGAGAGCGTCAGATCTCATTATGGATGGTTGTGAGCCACCATGTGGTTGCTGAGTATTGAACTCAGGACCTCTGGAAGAGCAGCCAGTGCTCTTAACCACTGAGCCATCTCTCCAGCCCCATAGGTTTTCTGTATGTATGAAAGCTTGGAATTATTATAGGAAGGGAATACAGGCATAAATTCCACAAATATTTTTGGAGAGGAAGGGGGAGAAGATCGACTATTTTCCCTTGAGTCAGGCATAAAACATCCTGACTATAATCTTGTGACACTGGGAAGCAGCAGATTCAGGAGTTCAAGGCTGGGCAGGGCTTCTTGTCTCCTTGTCTCACAAACCAAAACAAAGCAGAAAGCAAGCTGCCTTCTTCAGGGTGTCTTCAGAGTGACATCATCCTTTTGATGGTTAACTGTCACGTGTTTGTTATGTGGCGGATGCTGGTGTGTTTTGCACATTGTTTCCAGAGGCCTGACTTAACCTTGGTGGAGATGTTGTTCCCAGGATGCTCAGTTCCAGAAAGATGAGATAGGCTGCCGGAGGTCAGATTCATAGGGTAGACCTTGATTGGATTTCACGGTGTCTTCAATGCTTGCAAAGTCTCCAAGTTAAGATGAAGTTTTGACTTTCTATTGATTTGTTTGTTTGTTTGGTTGGTTTTGAGTTTGGATGAGGGGCTGTGTGGAGTCTGAAACTGTGGGAAGGAAAACTGTCTTAAACTTGGCTAAGATTAACTTAAATGATTTTTGTAGTGAAGAAGATTGTCGTGGGTTGGGAAGATGGCTCAGTGGTTAAAAAACTTTTTTTTGCTCTTCCAGAGAAGCAGGGTTTGTTCCCAGCATCCACACTGGGTGCCTTGCAACTGCCTGTTACTCCAGAATAAGGGGATCCCCCATTTTCTTCTGGCCTACATGAACACCCCATGTATGTGTCTATATACACACACATTGCATACATAAATACACAGAAATAAAAATTAAAATCGGGCTGGTGAGATGGCTCAGCGGGTAAGAGCACCCGACTGTTCTTCTGAAGGTCCTGAGTTCAAATCCCAGCAACCACATGGTGGCTCACAACCACCCTGAACAAGATCTGACTCCCCTTTCTGGAGTGTCTGAAGACAGCTACAGTGTGCTTACATAAATAAATAAATAAATAAATAAATAAATAAATCTTTAAAAAAAAATTAAAATCTTTTTTTAAGGTTACTCTGAGGGGAGAATATACTAGGGATTGAATCCAAGGCCTTGTGCAAACCAAAAAAGATCTCCACAGAGAGCTACCTCATCTAAATAACTGGGGTTTTTAAAAATTAATTTATTTTTAGACTACTTCACTTACAATATGTTCTTTTTTGGATGACCTTAGGGCTGGAGGTGTCGAAGGCAATAGCAGTAGTAGTGATAGTGTTTTCTCTCTCTCTCTCTCTCTCTCTCTCTCTCTCTCTCTCACACACACACACACACACACACACTGTAGGGTTGTGTGTGGTGAGGCTGGTTACCACATCAAAAGTTTTTCTTTTTCTTTCTTTTTTTTTTTTTTAAATAACAAATGAATCTTTATTTTTTTTAAGTTTTATTATTTATTTTTATGTGTTAAGTACACTGTAGCTGTCTTCAGACACATCAGGAGAGGGTGTCAGATGTCATTACGGATGGTTGTGAGCTACCATGTGGTTGCTGGGATTTGAACTCAGGACCTTCAGAAGAGCAGTCGGTGCTCTTAACCACTGAGCCATCTCTCCAGCCCCACATCAAAAGTTTTTAATTTGGGGAAAATGAAATAACCTGGTGACAGAATGGTTCCAAGACATTCATGAAAACAAGAATCGTTAACAATATGCAATTGAAAATATTGAAAGAAAAACATATTCCCCCTTTGGTTCTTATAGTAAGAAGATGTATGAAAGCTACTGATAATGATGTGCATGTGTGTGTGTTGGACCAAGACCCATTGATCTAAGTGACTTTTACTTCGAGATCACTCTATCTTGATGGGCTAGAGATTGGTAGCACTGCAGACTAGGCCGGAAGATTCTGACCTATGAGAAGACAGCAGGCTTAAATAGTTAGCTAAAAAGGGCTGGAGAGGTGGTCCTGTGGTTAAGCGTGCTTGCTGTTCTTGCAGAGGACTCAGGTTCAGTTCCTAGCATTCATATTGAGCAGCTCATAACCATCTGTAACCCCAGTTCCAGAGGGTCCCATGCTTCTGGCCTCCTCCATGTGTTCCTGCACACGCATGGTGCATATGAACTCACATAGGCACACATACATACATAACACATAAAATAAATACATATATTAACAATTTGAATATTAGATGCATAAGAATTTTGAAACTCTTTTTGTGGGCGGGGAGAGTCTCTATAGAAAGCTGGCTGTCGCCGGGCGTGGTGGCACACACCTTTAATGCCAGCACTCAGGAGGCAGAGGCAAGCAGATTTCTGAGTTCAAGGGCAGCCTGGTGTACAAAGTGAGTTCCAGGACAGCCAGGGCTATACAGATAAACCCTGTCTCAAAAAACCAAAAAGAAAAAAGAAAAAAGAAAGCTGGGGGTTGGGGATTTAGTTCACTGGTAGAGCGCTTGCCTAGCAAGTGCAAGTCCCTGGGTTCAGTCCTCAGCTCTGGAAAAAAAAAAAAAAAGACAAAATAACAAAAAGAAAGCTGGCTGTCCTGGAACTCACTATATGGACCAGACTGGCTGGCTTTGAACTCTCAGAGACGCTTCCTATTTTTCCCCCTTCCCTTTTCTCTCTTGCTGGCTTTGTCCCTGCCCCCTGCCCCCCCTTTTTGTGTGTGTGTGTGTGTGTTTTCTTTTCTTTGTTTGTTTATTACGTATGGTTGTGAGCCACCATGTGGTTGCTAGGATTTGAACTTAGGAAATCCAGAAGAGCAGTCAATGCTTTTAACGGCTCAGCCATCTTACCAGCCAGATCCATCCTTCCTTCCTTCCTTCCTTCCTTCCTTCCTTCCTTCCTTCCTTCCTTCCTTCCTTCCTTCCTTCCTTTATTTTGTTTTTCTTCATTTTGTTTTGGATAGGGTTGGTTAGTGGTTTGTTTGCTTTTTGTTTGTTTTTGTTTTTTGTTTTGGTCTCTGTGTAGTCCTGGCTATCCTGGAACTCACTACNTAGACCAGGCTGGCCTCGAACCTAGAGATCTGCCTGTCTCTGCCTCCCAAGTGTTAGGATTAAAGTCTAGCCTAAGGATTCTTTTGTTGTTTTTGTTTGTTTGTTTGTTTGTTTGTTTTTCGAGACAGGGTTTCTCTGTGTAGCCCTGGCTGTCCTGGAACTCACTTTGTAGACCAGGCTGGCCTCGAACTCAGAAATCCGCCTGCCTCTGCCTCCCAAGCGCTGGGATTAAAGGCGTGCGTGGTGCCACCAAGCCTGGCTTAAGAATTCTTAATGGTTACAAAATAACATGAAGTCTTTCGGTCAACTCTGAGGGTCCTCAAACTGGGCCAAAGGGCACAGCACAAATGATCTTCTTCGGTTTCATCTGTGGTGTTTCCTGGGCTATGGTAGCAAGGGCTTATCAGCTTTATCCAAATGCAGTTGCATCAACTCTTGTACAGACATTTCTCTTGCTATTTCCTAAATGGTTCAGTTTTCAATTATATTACAACAACAGTGATTGTAGATCCTGGGGAAAGTGTATGCCGGTCAGGGGGGCAACCTTCTCCCCCTACCATCTCCTACCTACCCAGCCATCTCATCGCCCATTTCCCACTTCTAATTATTAGCTCAACTGTTCCTAATCTTTTGTTAAATGAATCATTAAAATGACTGGATTTGGGGGCTGGAGAGATGGCTCAGCGGTTAAGAGCACTGACTGCTCTTCCAGAGGTCCTGAGTTCGATTCCCAGCAACCACATGGTGGCTCACAACCATCTGTAATGGGATCTGATGTCCTCTTCTGGTGTGTCTGAAGATAAGAGTACAGCTAATGTACATAAAGAAAGTAAGGAAATCTTGAAAGAGAGAAAGAGAGAAAGAAAGAAAGAAAGAAAGAAAGGGAAGGAAGGAAGGAAGAAAAAAGAGGAAAACACAGTGAATTAATCTATACAAGGTTCTTGGAAGGTGCCAGGCACCTTCCTGGAATTAATTTGTAAGGAAGAATGCCCATCTTCTGTAGCCAGTGGGGATATAGGGAAGAAAGGATATGACTGTTGTGTGATGTTCAGTTTAATCTGAAGATTCCTGTTCAGAAAATCCAAGTGCTAGCTAACATGCCACAGTTTTCAGAAAGTAGACCTTGCCTTATTCTGTGGTGCTCCCAGCCATATGTGGATGGTGGAAAGATTGGCCCTGATCAGGAAGGTGTACCAGGATCTATAGGATGGGCTCTTGACCAAAAGGTATGGCTTTAAATATTAGTGAGGATGGTGTATCTGGGGAGAAAATGATTTAGCTTTCTGGATATCATAGCCAGCAGACACAGGCGCTTGTTGCCAACCTTGCTCTAACTGGGTTGCTAGGCCCCACATGACAGAAGGCAGAAACTAGCTGTCCTCTGACCTCCACAAGTCACACCACCACATACTCATGCACACTCAACAAATGCACAGTGTTTACCTCAGGAGACTTTTCTTCTTCCTAATTGTAACAACAATCTAAACGGTGTCCAGTCTTTGTGAGTATGGCCTCTGTAGTTCTGTCATTTAGTAAAATGATACCCATTCTGCCTGTCATCCCCACTGGCTACAGATACATAAAATTACACACAAACACACTTTAAGAAGCCCCTCCCCTGTATTTGTCTTGGGGGGGCATACTAATATCCTCTTTAGCAGCTTCTGAGATCAATCATTCAGGTGGCATTTGAAGGGAGATGGGCTGTTTTGTGCAACTTGCAAATCAACTTCTTGTAGATCTTGGAGAAAGACATAGCTATGGGGGAAGGGAGCGGGAAGGAGTATTTTCAGTTGCGTACCAAGCTTGGAATATCAATTGATCATTTACTGTTCTACCTTTGCCTCCAAAAGACCTGCTTAAGATTCTGCTGTTCCTGTTCTCCAAAGAAAAGACACATTGATGTCCGGAGGCCACACCGCCAGGAGCTCTGTGGCCACTGCAGAGACAAGAAATTCTCCTGTAGTGTCTTCTTCAGCTTAAAATAAATCTCGTGACAGCGGGTGCCGGTTCTGGTTTGTTTCACTTGAGGGGGTGAAAGTTGGCACTGAATAAACAAAATACATACTTATCAACCAGACCACGAGGGACACATCAGTGGGCCACTCATAGGTGAAAACATCACTCTAGAAATGGTGGCTGAGCCGGGCGTGGTGGCGCATGCCTTTAATCCCAGCACTCGGGAGGCAGAGGCAGGCGGATTTCTGAGTTCGAGGCCAGCCTGGTCTACAGAGTGAGTTCCAGGACAGCCAGGGCTACGCAGAGAGACCCTGTCTCGAAAAACCAAAACCAAAAAAAAAAAAAAAAAAAAAAAAGAAAAGAAATGGTGGCTGATGACAGGGACAAGGAAGAGCAAAGTCAGGTGTGGTCACACAGCCCTTGGGAGTGAGTCCCAGGCTCCAAAGATGGATCTCTTTAGGTTCAAGGCCAGCCTGCTCAACATAGTGACACTACCCTGTCTCAGAAAGAGAGCGGCTGAGTGGTGGTGGTGCACACCTTTCATCACAGCAGTCCAGAGGCAAAGGCAAGCCTGGCGTACGGAGTAAATTTCAGGATAACTAAGGCTACCCAGAGAAACCCTGTCTTGAGCCCCTCTAATTCCAAAAGAAAGTGTGGAGGGAGGGAGAGGAAGGGGAAAGGTAAGGGAGACTTTAAAATTAATTTTAAAAATTAACAAGGGCTGGAGAGACAGCTCAGTGGTTAAGAGCACCTTAACTGCTCTTCCAGAGGTCCTGAGTTCAAATCCCAGCAACCACATGGTGGCTCACAACCATCTGTAATGGGATCCAATGTCATCCTCTGATGTGCCTAAGACAGCAACAGTGTACTCACATACATTAAATACATATTTAAAAAATTAAAAAAAGTAACTAAAATTATTAAAAATGTGGCTGATTTTTGTTGGGGGAGGGGGACAAAATTTCTGGCTGTCCTGAAACTTGCTGGGTAGACTATATTAGTGACTTGGAGGCCAGCTGGAGCAACACAATGTCTTTGGGACCAGGCTGACCCCAAACTTACAGTTATCTGCCTGCCTCTGCCTCCCTAGTGCTGGGATTAACTATGTGACAAGTTTTTACAAGTAGTAGTATAGTCAGTAGGAATGTAGGGTTACTCGATGGGGCAAGGTCCTTGCTTCCTACAGTCCATAATTATAGCACGCATGGGACTAACACCTAGCATGTGTCAGACGCTGTTGTAACTTACCACAGCAGCCATTTAAAGACAAGACCTTGTGTTGGTCCAGCTGGCCACCATGTCACTATACAGTTGAGGATGACCTCGAACCCATAACTCCTAGGTTTCACCTGAAAACTGCAGAGATTTCAGTCTGCACTCTCACGTCTGGCTCACAGCAGCCATGTTAAGTAGGAAATGTTAAGACCTCTTCCCAGGTGGTGAAGTGGAGCAAGCAGTGGCGCACGCCTTTAATCCCAGCACTTGGGTGGCAGAGGCAGGCGGATTTCTGAGTTTGAGGCCAGCCTGGTCTACAGAGTAGGTTCCAGGACAGCCAGGGATACACAGAGAAACCCTGTCTCGGAAAAAGGCAAGGCCTTGTGTTGGTCCAGCTGGCCTCCATGTCACTGACCTTGAACCCATGACTCCTAGGTTTCACTTGAAAACTGATTTCAGTCTGCGCTCTCACATCTGGCTCACAGCAGTCTTGTTAAGTAGGAAATGTTAAGATATTTTTCCCAGGTGGGGACGTGGAGCAGAGAGGCCATGGAACAGAGCTAAGATTGAACTTAACAGGACGAGGGCTGGTTCCCTCCTTCTTAGTACTGTGTTTACCTTTTCTCTCACACTTGGATGGCAATCCATGAAGTAGGAAACATAGGACTAAGATAGAAAAACTGGTTTGAATGACTAGGAAGAGATCAGATGGGCACCAGCAGTGGGGTGGTGCACGGAGACATTAAGTGGGATGGCGCAGGGAGACCAACCTGCAGTCGGAAGGTACATGGAGACTAGCACTACAGTCAGGATGGGAAATGGAGTTGCTACTTTGTCAACAACTTAGTCTTTTAGAAAACAGAGAAGCAAGGGGAACTTCGCAGTGGTGGCGCAAGCCTTTAATCCCAGCACTTGGGAGGCAGAGGCAGGCACATTTCTGAGTTCCAGGACAGCCAGGGCTACACAGAGAAATCCTGTCTTGAAAGACAATGAGAACAGAGAAACTTCTTATTGTTTTAGAAGAGCATTCTTGGGGTCAAGGAAGTATTATGCTCATAAAATTCATTTATATGTTTCTGTTTTCGTGATTTTTCTCTTTGGTCAATAAGACATGATTGAAAGTTACAGTCTTGGGTTTGGAGAGATCCCTCAGTGGTTAGAGCCCATGTGGTTCTTGTAGAGGCCCTGAGTTAAAGTCATAGTGACTGGCTCAAGCAGTTCACGAGTGTTTGAAGTCCGGCTTCAGGAGGACCAGATTCCTGGTTTGTACTCAAGTGTGCATTCCCATGCACAGACTTGCACACAGAATTAAAAATAACAATGGGGTCTGGAGAGATGGCTCAGCGATTAAGAGCACTGGCTACTCTTCCGAAGGTCCCGAGTTCAAATCCCAGCAACCACATGGTGGCTCACAACCATCCGTAATGAGGTCTGATGATTTTTTCTGGAGTGTCTGAAGACAGCTCAGTGTACTTACATATAATAAATAAATAAATCTTTAAAAAAACAAATTACAAAAGGGATCGGGTCTGGGGAGATGGCTCAGTCGTTAAGAGCACTGGGGGCTCTCTCACAGAGGACCAAGGTTTGATTCCCAGCATCCATGTGGTGTCCACAGTCACCTGTAACTGCAACGCTTTCTTCCTGCCTCCCCAGGCTACAGCATTAACATGGCACACATCCACACACTCAGGTGTACACACATGTAAAGTGATAAGTCTACATAGTATAAAGAAAAATCACATTCTTGTTATGGCACCTAATCCCAAGGACGTTGTACCTCTCTCTAGATCCAGGGGCCGTACACTGCACAACAGCGGTGTTTGTCATTCACAGCACACAAGCACAGAGTCTGCCCAAGGTTGTCATGGTGACAGCCGCATGTAAAAACACAAATATCAAAGGCAAATATTTTAATTTCACTAGAAATAAAATCCATGATCAACATGTCTTTCGTCTTTTTTTTTCCTTCTTCTCTTTTTGTAATCTAAAGGCAATTCTGAACAGAATTATCAACCGAGATCACATCACAAAAACTTTAAATGTATTTACACAGTGAATAAGTTACAAAGATCAACTCTGAATATGCTTTGGATGTGCAACAGATCACATGCCCACATCTAACATTCGACAGTGATGGGTTTGAGGAAGGACCTTTTTAGAAAGACCCTTTACACATATATTACAAATAAAATATGACATCATTCGTAAGGTGGCAACTCATATCTTCCCTTTATGACTCTACTTCCGGCTATCCAAATGGCTACTAAGGGATGCATGCAGACAGAGGAAACGACTTGGGACTTTTGTGGAGAATCTGCTTTTCTACAAAATGGCAAAGGTAATGCCAACGGACACTCATTCTTCTGTAGTATAAATAATGCTTATTAAAGCAACCTTTTTGTAAAAAGCAGCCATGATCCTTAAAAAGAACCCACCTGGATCTCTCCTGGCACAGAGAGATCCAGGGGTTTTTCAGAAACAGTAGCCTAGCAACTTCAGAAAGGTACTTTCTAGCAGCCTCGTTTAGATACAGTGTATATTAAATTGTAATTCATTTACAATTCCCTTTTCAATCACACAGGCTGTCAGCTTTTGACCATCTCATAGGGTTTCAGTGGCCAGCTTCATTCTGCCTGCCCCCTTTTTGCAACTCACTAAACCAAACAAACAGATCCCACAAAAAAAAAAAGAAAGAAAAAAAAGAAAAGAATGAAAAAGAAAAAAGAAAACCCAAAGGAAGCAAAATAGGTGAAAAAAAAGGGAATGAATATACAAGCTTTAGAATATAATTTTTTTTCATGTGAAGAAAAGCATTGCACTTTTGCCAATCTAAAACTGTCTCTAGAAAGGACTGGGTCGTTCTGTGTGGTCAGCTTTGGTAACGCAACAGAAGTCATGTCTCCAGGAGTGGGTTGGTTGCATTCGCTTGGTGAAGGGTAGCCACACATCAGGATGGGTAGAGTCTGTCTGTGTCACGAGGTCCTAGGCTGCCTCGGTTTGGACAGTATTGCTACACATTGGAAGTTGAGTCATCTTCTTTAGAAAAAGTCTACAGGTTAAGAAGAGGGGAATGGTCCGTCCAAGCCTTGCGAAGGCTGAGAAGACACTGAAGGAGGTCGCCCCAGCATGGCAGCACTGCAAGCTTAGAAGCCATGGGGGACGGGAGGCTCCTGTCAGAGACTAGTGCCGGACACACTGGAGTCTGGGAGGAAGGCTGTGAGGATCCGGTAGCTCTGGGCCCTGCGGATCATGTCCCGGATCTCCATGTTCAGCTCCATGAGCTTCGTGCAGATTTCAGTCAGGCTGTGGTTAGACCCCACCAGCGCATAAGTACCCGTCTGTCCCAGAGTTTGGTGACGGAAATAAATATTCAGGAGTGTCTGGACCTCATCGTCAGAACTGCTTCCAAAGATGTCGTTGGGCCACAGGCTTCTGTGGGGGAAGAAAGAATAGCAAAGATTTAGAGGCATGGATTTGGCGAGGTAGGAGTCTTGGTTAGTATAAAAATGCGCGCAGTGCTCACAGTGACCAGCAGGGGGCACTGGATTCCCTGGAACGGAAATCAACAGATTGATGGAAGCTGCCATGTGGGTGTTGGGACCTGAACTTGGATCCTATGGAAGAACAGTGGTCCCTAACCACTAAACGGGCAGGATTAAGTCTGTGCTTCCCACAAGCTCCCCTGGGAGGAATGGTGGAGCCACCTGCACTCCTTGATCTGCCGCAGGGCTTTGCCAAGTTCATTGTTCTTCAGGCACTCCAGCATGGACTGGATGGCCGCCTCTGTGGAGGTGAAGGTTGGTTCTGACCACGCCCCCTCGATGTACAGTGGGTCTGTGGCGATGGCTGCAGTGGCCTCTTTCAGGTTCTTCTTCAGATCACTCAGTTCTCTGGACATGTTCAGCAGCTGTTTCAAAGAAACAGGGACAGAAGTTTGGTCATGAGGGTCTGGTTAAGGAGAGATTCAGTATCTGTATAAATGAGGGAGCTGGGTATGGTGGAACATGCCTGCAATCCCAGTACTTGGAAGAGTGAGGCAGGAGGATCAATAGGAATTTGAGGCCAGCCTATGCTACCCAGTGAGGTTAGCCTGGGCTACCAGTGAGACCTTGCCTCAGAACAGACAGAACAATAACAAAACCCCACTGGCCAGTGTGGCAAACATAAAGGTTTGGGTTATATAAATATTGAACCACTGTCAGGTATACGCTCTCCACACTTCCCCGGTGCACATCACTATCCCTTTGCTTTCTGTCCTAGGAGAACTGGAGCCCATTTAGAAGCGGTGCACTCAGATGATTTTAATTTTTACATTCAGATGCACTAGAGCATCCCGATGCTAAAGCAAGGAGCAGAAGCCTGAAGACATTCTTACCTCATGATAAGGGCAAGTGTTAAAGGCTACATGCCGAGGACAAAACCCAGCGGGGTGATGTGTAGCATCCAGGGTAACTGGAGGGGTAAGGGGATTTGCCCTCCAAATGTGGGGCTACCTCACTCTCTCCCTCTTAGTTGTGGTCCTGTTCTAGAAAACCATTCAGAGTCGAGAATAGAAATGTATTTCTTTCTCACTTGTGCTTGAACAAAATAATAATTGTATGTGGGGGTGGGGGTGGGGATGGGGGGGACACCCCAAAACAAAAAAACCAAAAAACCAAACTGTGGAGTTCTGAGTCAATCTCCACAAGATAAAAACAGGTCGGCCATTGCCCACCAGTGCATGGCTGGCCAGGCTGCAGGGGCAGAGGCACAAGAGTGGAAAGATGCTGGCTTAATCTCTTTTCAATATTTGCTGCAACAGGTGGCAAACCAATGCGTTGAGCAAGAATACACTAGAAATTTAAGATTATTAGCCTGAGAGTTAGAGTTTTATTTCATTTCTTTTCTCTTTCTTTTTCTTTCTTTCTTTCTTTCTTTTCTTTCTTTCTCCTTCCTTCCTTCCTTCCTTCCTTCCTTCCTTCCTTCCTTCCTTCCTTCCTTCCTTCCTTCCTTTCTTTTTCCGTGAGTAGCTGGGTAGCTCTGAGAGGAGTCACATGGACTCAAGGGAGGGGAATTGAAACATAGATTCTGAGGTTCCATGCTGTGAGGAATACAGGCTGCTCTGAGTCAGAGAGCTGTAGAATGGAAGTTGCCTACTTCTTGGGGCAGAGACTGATTGAACTGTGAATTTATAAAGTTGGAATTATTTGTTTTTAAGATAGATTTATATGTGGATTTTTGTCTGAATCATGTGGAGAATTTCGCCTATGGTTCGGAATTAGGATAGAGAAAATTCGTCACTGATTTCAAGCAGAGAGGGTAGTGAACAGGTATTAATAAAATAAATGTCTGTGGCTCCAGGCAGAGAGCTGAACAAATAATTGGTATAACAAGTCGGCTGCTCTAGGCAGAGAGCCGAACCATAAGATGATATAAAATTGCTTTACTTGTCTTGCAGGGTACTCACATTCTGTTTAACATGGGCTCCACGGGAATATTGGATTTTATATCCTCTTGGCAACATAGGAAAGGCCTAAGTATAGGCACATACATTATTTTAGTTTACTTCATTTGTTTTGGATTGTTTTAATTTGAATTAGGATAGGGAATATTAGTCACTGACTCCAGAGTAGAGAGAGCAGTGATAATCATTGCCTGCCTTGAACAGGTATTAACTATCTATGTGTGTGGCTCCAGGTAGAGAGTTTAACAGACAAGAGATGATAAAGGTATTGATAAAATATGTCTGTGGCTCTGGGCAGAGGGCCAAACGGAAAGATGGTTGTAGTGCCTATTCCTGGCTGTCAACTTGACTATATTTGGAATGAACTACAATCCAGAATTGGAAGGCTCACCAGTGACCCTAATCTGGAGGCTGGGAGATAGAAGTTTCTGATCTAGATCTTGGGGCACAGTGGCTATGGATTCCAGAATATTAAGACAGAGAGATCTCTGAGTTCAAGGGATTAAAGGTGTGGTAGCACACACCTTTAACCTGAGCTACACCTTCTGCTGGAGCTGATCTGAATCTTGGTATGGAGATCTTGAGGCATAGTTGCTACAGGGAGATCTCCGAGTCCAAGGTCATCTGGGATTAAAGGTGTGGTGGCACACACCTTTAATCTGGGCTATACCTTCTGCTGGAGACCATATAAGGACATTGGAAGAAGGGAGTCTGGCTCTCGCTCTTTCGCCTTCTTGCCATGTGGGACTCAGCAACTGCTAGATCCTTGGACTTCCATTCACAGCTACTACTGAACCATTGTTGGGATTTGGACTGCAGACTGTTAAGTCATCAATAAATTCCTTTACTATATAGAGCATATCCGTAAGTTCTGTGACTCTAGAGAACCCTGACTAATACAATGGTACAGATTATTTAACCAGCCATAGGAACTTCATATTCTGCTAACATGGGCTCCACAGGAATCTTGAGTGTCTTTTCATGCTTGGCAGGGTGGGAAAGGCCTAGTATAGGCACATACAGTGTCTTAGTTTACTTCATCTGTTGTAGATTGCTTTGATTTTCAAGATGGGTGTGATGAGTTTCGTGGTTGTATTATTCCTCTGGGAGAGAGGTCTAAATGAAGGATTTTCTGATTACTGGCTCAAGGATATGCTGATTTGGGAAAAAGGTTTTGTCTTTGTGTTTTTGGAAAAGGTGATTAAGGTGTTTACACCTTCCAGAGTGATATGGATCAGATTTGATAGAGGGAGACCCCCTGAGAACTAGATTCCAGAGAATCGAACAAAGAGGTTATCTTGATGATACTGAAATTTTGCTTTGAGATTTATATATTACAGAATATACAGCCTTGGTGAATTTCATCCTCAGACACGCTGAACTGACCTGCCTGAACTCCTGATCTCTTGGGCTTTCAGCCAGATCCAGTCAGAACACAGGCCTCAGAGACTAAATCAATCGTGGTTGCCTTCTTAAGGCCAAACAGCTCCCCTATTTTCCCTAACCCTCCCCCCAATTTAAAATATCTCAACGCCCATATTCAGCTTGAAGACGTTATGAAGAGTTGTCACCCCAGTTCCCTGGGTTTTGGGGCTAGAGGTGGTTATTATAGGTTGTCTTTCTAGGGAATGTAGAAATGGTCATAATCGGAATAAGGAGGAATAGCTAAAATTGATTGCATAGCCATAATCTTATTTGGTAGAAATCTTTTTAATTGTTACTAAGCTGAAGTCATAAATTTCTTATTTTGGTATAGAATTTATTTTGATGCAAAATCAAGGTTTTCATTGGCACAAAATATATAGGAAGCCTGTGGGTTAAGGTCCAAGTAGCAAATTCATGGCTCTGTGGTTACTGTTAGGGTGTTTTCGGAGACTGTAATCAGAAATGGCTGAGAGTAGTCGACAGAGAACAGTCCAGATTACTTCACAGAGATAGTTGGTTTTCAAAAACGTCAGAAGTCCAGAGATTGTGACATTGAATGTTATTTATTCGTTTGTTGTTGAGACCAGTCTGCTCCTGAGAGCTTTCCCTGTCTTGGATTTAAAGAAGAAACTGAACATCTTTGAGTTACTCCAGTTGTGGCGAGTCAGCAATTATGCAAGAATTGCCTCATTCATCTACAGACATAATACTGTCCAAAGAAAGGACACAATTACAGGTTAGGACAGCCTGATTCTGCTGAGTCAAAGTAGGCTAGTCCTTAATATCCTGTCTCTCTGGGTCTATCAGATGATCCTGGGCCAGAAGGCTGAAGACATACATACTCCATCTTCCTGACTTACTGGGGCAGTATAGGTAGGCAGCTGTCTCTACAATTTGTCTCAGTTCTGGAAGCTGTGTTAGGCTTCCTATATATTTTCAGTTAATGTAGGTCATTCTCGGATTTCTGATGAGGTTTACAAACCACTTATAGTCTATAGTAAATACCCAACCCAGGCTATTTACATTGAGAGAACAGATTTGAGAAGATGGGTTTCAGATGGCATACAATCTAAAGCCAGGAGATGAGTCAGGTGTAGAATGATAAGTCTTTTAATTTAGGACAGATGACAATGTTCCATCTTAATGACAAAGTTGATGGACTGGGTGTGAGGTATCTTATACCTTATAAATTACAAAATGGTAATAGTTGTGCTCTATATTGAGAGAAAGGTTTTGTTTTTTATTGGATCAGAAAGGGGGGAATCTTGTGGTGGCTCTGGGTTGCTTGCTCTCCCAAGAGAGTCTGTCTGGAATGAGGAATGTGTGACATACTCAGGTGGCTTCTTATGAACTAATCACCTAATGAATAAAGGAGCCAATCACTGGGTGAGTAGGCAGGCCTTCTGGGCTGGACGGAGGAAGAGAGGAAGCAGGAGAGAGTTAGGTCCGTTTTGCAATGGGGACAGCAGAGGGGTAAGATGTAGCTGCTAGAGTTTCCTAGTATCATGGCGGATCTACAAGGATTCGCCACTGGAGGAATCAGAATTTAATAAGGCTTATAAGATTAGGTTTTAGTTATTGTTCCCAGAGATTGAGTTCCCATTGTTTCTGAACTAAGTTCATGTGGTGTTTTCCTTCATGCTACGGCTGGGTTCAAGAGAGAAAGGTACTGCGGCAAGCGTGGGTCTTCGAGATGTGTACCACAAAGGTCGTGGGGGATCTGAAGCCTGGGATTGGCGTGGTCGCAACCTGCCCATGGGTGGGAACTTAGCGAGTTGGGTGGAGAGATAGTGGAGTTCTGAGTCAGAGCTTCTACACGGTAAAAACAGGTCTGCCATTGCCTGCCAGTGCATGTCTGGCCAGATCACTGGGACAGAGGCGCAAGCATGGGAACATGCCGGATCTTTTTTTTTTAATTTTTTTTTTTTAATATTTCTAGCAACACCAAACAAAGAGGGACCTGATTTGTACCATTATGAGTAGGGTGGAGGACAGAGGAAAAACAAAACAAAACCAATAAGAAAACCACTAAGTGGTTCGGGGACTCACCTCGGGCACAGAGCTCACTTCATGCACCTGGCCGATGAGCTTGCAATAGGATTGATAGAGCAGGAGCAGCTGGAAATGCAGTTTGTACAGCCTCTGACACAGCTCCAGTTGCTACGGGGTGGGGGCGGGGAGGGCACACGGGAAGGAGAAACAGCTGTTAAAGCTCAACCCGCAAAGCTGTGAGGAGTGTTTCTATTCCAAATAAAACGAACCCAAACCCATTCAGTAGCATCGGCGAGATGGTCACAGTACAATACAGAATGCTGCTTTTTATATGACACCGAATGACTAATTAGGATGGGCTATAAAAAGGAATGGGGGGGGGAAACCACATTTCAGTTGTATATGCCAACGAAATACCTATAAATTATCCCTGAGCGTTTGTGTTGATTTTTTTTTTTTATAAGATACAAACTGCTTTTAAATAGCCAAGAATCCTTTTTTATTAAAGGAAGAGCCAACGGGCAAAATACTAACTAGTTCTAGGTGTTAAGTCTCTAAGTTGAGTTGCGATTTGGGAAAGGACTGTGTAAGTCTGGGATGCCTTGAGGGGGCAGCCACTCCTGAAGTCCGCAGAAGTACAAGCCACACAGTGTGCAAGAGATGAGCAAGGAAACTCAAGTCATGCCACTACCAGGGTGCACAGCACTCTCGGAGTTGAGATCCTCTATGCAGCCTGCCTTATATCAACAGTGGGTTAGTGCTCAGAGACGATGGGGTGTAACAGAGGAGGGGGAGAGCCTTTGGCACACTAGATCAGGGCTCGGTATTCTCCATCTGCTATAAATCAGATGTGCAAAGACTCCACTGTTAGGTTTGGAAGAGGCCACAGGAAGCCAAGGTAAACGGGACCTGTACTCAGGGGCTATAGAGAGCTCAGCTCAGAGCTGAACATAGAGGCAAATTAAAATGATTTCCCGGGCCGGTGAGATGACTCAGTGGGTAAGAGCACTGACTGCTCTTCCGAAGGTCCTGAGTTCAAATCCCAGCAACCACGTGGTGGCTCACAACCACCCATAATGAGATCTGACGCCCTCTTCTGGTGAGTCTGAAGACAGCTACAGTGTACTTATGTGTAATAATAAATAAATCTTTGGGCCGAAGCAAGCAGGGCTTGCTGTGTTGACCGGGGTGAGCAGAGGTCCTAAAAATTTATTTCCCAATAACCACATGAAGGCTCACAATCATTTGTACAGCAATGGTGTACTCACATACATAAAATCAATAAGTCTTAAAAACAAACAAACAAAAACACTTTCCCCTAGATCTGGCGAAGGATACATTGTAAGATTTTTCAGTTTTATGGAGTATATTCTGTTGCTATCACTGATGTCCTTTGATTTTGATTTTTTGTTTTGGTTTTTGTTTTTCAAGACAGGGTTTCTCTGTATAGTCCTGGCTGTCCTGGAACTCACTCTGTAGACCAGGCTGGCCTCGAACTCACAGAGATCCACCTGCCTCTGCCTCCAGAGTGCTGGAATTAAAGGCATGTGCTACCACTGCTTGACTTGATACTGATTTTTAAGTTACTAAAATTGATGCTAACTATATCTATATATCTATATCTATATACATATATGACTATGCTGAATGAAGCGTCCCCCTTTCCCCAACTCTTCCCTCCTTCTAAGAGAAAACTAATTCTGTTTAGACTTTCTCTTTTCCCCATTCCCCAAATACTGGCAAATAGTTTTAGAGTGAAGAATTAGTTGAATCTGGCTAGGTCTTTGGTTTAAATGTAAAATTCCTTTTGATAAGTTAATCTCTCTCTCTCTCTCTCTCTCTCTCTCTCTCTCTCTCTCTCTCTCTAAAAGGGAACCTTTTAAAATCTGGTATGGAATGTAACTATCTTGCGAATTAACTTTAAAAAGTGTTAAAAAAAAAATAACGTTTTCTTCCCAATTAGGGTGAAACCTAGCCATGAAAACTCTTGATTTTCCTAAATGCCAAATGGTGGTATTTGTTGTTTAAAAATTTCCATTGAGACAATGAGGATTCATAGCAAGGTAGGTTTCTGTTTGGGAGAGAAAACAGTTCAGAAGGCTCCGTACAGATAAGCTGCCACATCTCAATCTACCAAAGAAAAGAAAATTAAACCAAAAAGGGAAACCATGCTGAAAGATACAACGGTTAACAGTCAAAATAAGGCTCGCCATGGGTCCGTGCCTCAGTGGACAAAGAATAGGAAAGAAAGTTAACTTACTGCAAGAGATTCCATTTGCTACGCAGCAAGCATGGTGCAGGAGACGAAGGAAAGGAAAGAGAGTATAGGGTCAGTGTGGCATGCGACAGAGAGCACAGCTGTCCTCAGCAGTGTTAGCTCGGCTGGCCCAGACCTGGCCAGCGCTTGCCAGTGTGGTACCCATTCAACATGCACAGCGGTCTGGTGAAAACAAGCGTTAGTGGGCAACGCGGCTCTGAACAAATGCGGCTTTCAGTCCTTGGGATCGCCCGAGACTATCTGGGACACCAGAAGCAACTTTTGTTGTTGTTGTTATTGTTGTTGAAGATTCGAGTGCACTAATGTGAGTGGAACTGAGAAATCTAAAGAACCGCCACCTCCCCGCTCCCCCCCCCCCCGCGCCAGTTGGATTGCCTTTCCTATTGGTCATGCATGTGGGTCTGTGCACATGAGTGTTGGTACCCTTGGGGACCAGAGGCATTGGAGTCCCACAAGAGCTGGAGGGACAAGCAGCTGAGTCACCCAACATTCATGCTGGGAACTAAACCCAGACCTTTGGCAAGATTAGGGCACACTCCCAATCACCGATATTTCCCGTCCCTCAGACTGAGAGCGTGCAGTAGGAGACTGCTAGAGAGCGCTGTCTCAGAGGAGTAAACTGCCTTTGAGCATGCTACTCCCAATATTTCCATGCGTTTTATTTCTGATTATTTACAAAGATAGTTTTCTCATATGCAATTGCTAATATTGTAACAATGTCCGTGGGAGGGACATGTCCCACAATGTGTGAATACCCAATCATCACACTTATGAACCAAAAAAAAAAAAATCAGTAAATAAAATTTATAATTATTTTTATCTACTAAATAATTCCTAAAAGCAATCCAGAACTAGGTATTAACTTAAGATATTGAAAATTTACCAAGGGTGTCACGTTCAGCTACAACTACCATTTTGTAAATGTCACCAATGACATCGTAAGTATATAATCAGTTTGTGAAAATTTTTGGTAGATGGGATGGGGGTACTACAATCTGAAAGAAATGTTTAAAATTTTTTTTCAAAATCAGTTTAGACCAGGCCTTGCGGAGCACATCAGTGGTTCCAGCACTCTGGAGGCAGACACAAGGTGACTGAGAGCTTGGGGCCAACCTGGGCTTAGAGTAAGAGGCTATCTCAGTCCCTGCCCTAAACATCAGCTTCATTAATACCAACTATGAGTCCATAAATCTTGGTTCTGAACTTTCAAAATATTTAAGGACCTATCTTACGCTCTTTGTAGTCCTTGGCACAGAAAATACTTAAAACAAAAACAAAAAATGAACCCCCACACTTTTGGGCTATCAGTTTAATGTAGTGTATTTAAAGACACTGTCCAGTGACTAGCGTAACTGTCAACTCATCCCAGTGGCTACAGATGCTACTGAAGGTGCACCTAGACCCCCACCTCTGACTCCTGGTCTCCTTCCCTCCACCTATCATAAATACCACATGGCCCTGATAGCTGTGAAGTGACTGTAAATTTACTGAGTTTTTTTGAGTTTTGTTGTAGATTCTGGTCATGAATTTCTCTAAATCTTTGAAAGAGAAATGCCTTAAAGCCTGTGTTGTGGGCTGGAGAGATGGCTCAACAGTTAAGAGCACTGGCTGCTCTTCCGGAGGCCCTGAGTTCAATTCCCAGCAACCACATGATAGCTCACAACCATCTGGAACAGGGATCCAATGCCCTCTTCTGGTGTGTCTGAAGACAGCTACAGTGTACTCATATAAATTCATAAATCTTAAAAAAAAAAAAAAGAAATCCTAAACAACAGAGAGGCAGGAAGTTTGCAGATCACAGAACAGAAGCAGGCACAGTGGCATATGACTATGAGCCCAGCACTCTGGGAGGCTGAGGCAGGAGGACTGCTGCAAGTTTGAAGACAGCCTTGGACTTGAGATTTTAGTCCCCCTGCCTCTGGATCCTGAGTGATGGAGTTATAGGCATGCTCGGCTATGTCTGACTTACTGTATCTTAGCTAATGGTTGAAAAGTCACATGTGTGAGCTAAATGGAACTGCACTGGCTGGTTTTGTGTGTCAACTTGACACAGCTGGAGTTATCATAGAGAAAGGAGCCTCCCTTGAGGAAATGCCTCCATGAGATTCAGCTGTAAGGCATTTTCTCAATTAGTGATCAAGGGTGGGAGGGCCCATGGTGGGTGGTGGCATCCCTGGGCTGGTGGTCCTCGGTTCTATAAGAGAGCAGGCTGGGCAAGCCAGGAGAAGCAAGCCAGTAAGGAACATCCCTCCATGGCCTCTGCATCAGCTCCTGCTTCCTGACCTGCTTGAGTTCCAGTCCTGACTTCCTTTGGTGATGAATAGCAATGTGGAAGTGTAAGCTGAATAAACCCTTTCCTGCCCAACTTGCTTCTTGGTCATGGTGTTTGTGCAGGAATAGAAACCCTGACTAAGGCAGGGATAAAGTTTAGATTCTATATAGAAAGTAACTTGGGCTACTGATGAATCTCTTTGTGTTGGGCAGTGATGGCGCACGCCTTTAATCCCAGCACTTGTGAGGCAGAGGCAGGCAGATTTCTGAGTTCGGTGCCAACCTGGTCTACAGAGTGAGTTCCAGGACAGCCAGGGCTACACAGAGAAACTCAGTCTTGAAAAAAGAATTTCTTTGTGTCTTAGCATGTGAGTGTATGAAATTTAAGCACGCAGGAGAGCTAGTCACTTACCTCTTAATGCTAATTGGGCTTGATACAGTGACAACTGCTGCCTACCATTCATTCATCCCTTCCTTCCCTCTTTCCTGCTTTTTTTTTTTTTTTTTTTTTTAATTTTTGAAGTGCTGGGGATTGAACCCAAGGCTTTGCACATGATAGGCAAGCTCTGTGCCAACAATCTACATCTTCGGTTGACAGCCATTTTGTTTGTCCAAAAGAAAAAAAATGTGTTTTTTTCAGTCTTGTTCATGAATATATTTCAAAGTCAAAAACCTCAAAGCCTGCCGGGATGTGGTGGCGCACGCCTTTAATCCCAGCACTCGGGAGGCAGAGGCAGGCAGATTTCTGAGTTCGAGGCCAGCCTGGTCTACAGAGTGAGTTCCAGGACAGCCAGGGCTACACAGAGAAACCCTGTCTCGAAAAACCAACAACAACAACAACAAAAAAAAACCCCAAAAAACCCTCAAAGCCTGTGATACGGGCAATACATCTTGAGGTATTTACTATTTTTAAATCTAGCAGACATAACTTTAGCCAGGCTAGGAGAGAAGATATGCTTTTGGAAGACAAGATAGGTGAACCGTATCTGAAGGCTGAGGTTTAGAGGGTTTCAGTCCGACTGGAGAACAGCCTGGCTCAACATTTAACTTGTTCAGCTTGTATAAGGTCATGGGTGGCAGCCCATATTCCTGTGCGGTATCGAGACAGGAAAAATGGCAGGCAGAGTGTTTTTTTTTTTTTTTTTTTTGCAGAGAGACTCTAAAAGCTGGAATGATGATTTGAGGACATGATGCGCTGAGTGTAAATTCTTGTGCTTGCACCCAGAGTCAGAAATACAGCTTGCACGTGACTATGCCAACTGTGACATAAACTCTAACAAGCCTCTTCAGCTCTCATGGGGACACTTCTGCAGAGCCAGAGAGATAAACGGTATTTGCTACTTTACACGGTGGAGGTTGAAAATACTGCCAGGAGAGACCAGAGCTGGCCAGAGCCTTAGCTTCCTGACCTAAATTTACGTGAGCTTCAACCACCAGGGGGAGCTACTCTAGAACAGAGGGACCAGTGGGAATCTGTTTTTAATTGATGAGAAATTGCAAATCGTGAAAGGTTTTTCTGTCTTGACTGGTGAATGCATAGGGGGGTGGGGGACGACCCCAAAACACCATTAAGTAAGCTGGTACATGCACATGGACAGAAATGATCTTGCGAGACAAAAGCAAACGGCTTGCTTGATCTCCGTGCTATTTAGCACATACTGTGTCTCACCCTAGACGATTGCTAACACCAGGAAGACTCAGTCAATAACTGGCCTAAGACTCCAATTTGATTACATACATGAGATTAAGAGCATCTTCCCCAGATAACTGATTGTTGCCCAAGTTCCCTGGTGACCACTGGGTCCAGGAACCAGCAGGATATCTGAAACTGCATGCTAGTGCCAGCTGAGGTAAACCTGGTTGACCTTACTAGCAGGTTAAAGGCATCGCACTAGATGCTGCTCCCCCCCCCCCTTTTTCTCTAACTCCACAATCAACCTTTCCCCCCTCCGATGTGTGTGTTCTGCCTCTAGGAGTAGGCTAGAGACAACTTGGAGAGAGGGAATATGGCAAGCTGTGAATGCTACTCAGATTCAGTTCATCTCAAATGCACAATGAAAAATTCCTAGTTGCAGAGGGATGTAGCTTTCCTGGATAGGGTTTTTTGTTTTGTTTTGCTTTGTTTTGTTTTTTTGCTGTTGTTTTTCAACTTGACACAAACCAGAGTCACCCGAGAGGAGGGAAACCCGAGTTGGGGAAACGCCTACAATAGACCAGTATGTGGACAAGTCTGTGGGTTATTTTCTTGACTAATATGGGATGGGCCCAGCCTACTGTGGGTGGTGCCATCCCTAGGCAGGTGGATGGTCGTGTGTTATGTAAGAAGGCAGGCTGAGCAAGGCATGGGGAGCAAGCCAGTAAGCGGCATTCTGCCATGGTCTCTGCGTCGGCTCCTTCCTCCAGGTTCTTGCCTTCCTTCAGTTCCTGCCTTGTAGCCCCTCAGTGATGAGGCTACATGATGTAAGGTGAGATAAACTCTCTCCTCCCATGTTGTTTTCAGTCATGGTGTTCATCAATCATAGCAAGAGGAGCAAATTAGGGCAGTCGTAAAGGGGCAAATGAGGTCACATGCACACAGTACCTGAAAGTATTACCCCTCATTTTTATTCTCAAGCCTTTACTGTATACCTAGAGCTGCCACATCAAACTGAGTGAAATGTACGAGAGATCGGGAGCAACAAGGACGGCAACAAGTACCGGGAGCCACACGCCCACGGTTCAGTTAAGGGGGTCAGGTGCACAGTGGCCGTCCCCTAACGAGACATCACTTGCAACATTAGAACATCCTTAGATCGTGTGTGTGTAAACTATGATGTTCCTGTGTGTGTGTGTGTGTGTGTGTGTGTGTGTGTGTGCATGAAGAGAGAGCTGGAAGTGCTGTGGGGAATGAGTACGAAAGGCGAATGAAAAGCAAGCAGTAGAAACGAAGACCTACGGAGACCCGGGAGAAGTAAAATAGCGAAGTGAGTTTATTTGAAAGCAGGATGATCTAGCTTTAGTTCCCACTTATTTGTAGGGCTAGCACTCACCAAGCAGATCAGGGGATTGGTTTCAACCTATATTCCTAATATAAGTCTGTAATGTATTAATGTATTCTCCCAACTGAATCTTCATTATTGGGTGTTAACAGGATCTGATAACAGAGTCAATGCTTAGATAACTACTTTTATACACTGTATACAAGCTGTACTATAAACTGAGCTAGGCTTGTGCTAATTGCAAGGTCTAACCTGGTGACTATTTTCTGGCCTGACCTTGGCCAGCATGACGGAGTAAAAGGATAACCAAGCTGGAGCCAGGGGCAGGTCCTCTTAGGTGGCCATAAAATGTGAAACCTAGTAATACTTTATTTTTTAGAAGTATCCAAACAGTGGCCCATGACTTTACTCCCAACACACAGGATGCAGAGGTCGGCAGATTTCTATGAGTTTGAGGCCAGCTGGTCAACATAGCAAGTTTTAGGACAGTTGGGGCTATATAGGGAATCCTATCTGTTGAAAAAAAGTGTGTGTGTGTGTGTGTGTGTGTGTGTGTGTGTGTGTGTGTGTGTGTGAGTGAGTGATATTCAGATCAGCTGAATCAGGACATCACAGGTGCACACATCGGGATTGATGGCAACCCTAGAGTGATTCTGAACTCCACCTTTGAGTAAGCATTGTTTATGAAGGAGTTACTTTGTAGCACCATTACATGCCTATATTAAAACCTATATCAAGACTCTCTAGAAATGTGCAGGGTGGTGGTGGTGCACGCCTTTAATCCCAGCACTTGGGAGGCAGAGGCAGGCAGATTTCTGCGAGTTTGAGGCCAGCCTGGTCTACAGAGTGGGTTCCAGGATAGCCAGGGCTACACAGAGAAACTGTGTCTTAAAAACAAAATAAAATAAAAGTCTCAGGAGACTACAGACTGAAAAACAAATGTGTTCTCGAAAAGAGCAGAAACTACCTCTAATAATCCCATCTAAGATTTCTCAGCCTTACAGATCCCTTTTTGGCATCCTTAGTCACTTATCTCGGGGCTCACGGAGGGACAGGATGGGGGCATTCAGCTCTCAGCACTCTCAAGTTGTTTGGTGACAGTGACCAAATTGGTACCAGATTACTGGTGTTAGGTGGAAAAATGTCACCCCAAACCTCACTGGGCTCTTTATATGCTGATACAGCCTGGGTGTGTGATCTGAGAAGCCTTGTCAGTGGAGATGTGATTCCAGCGTGACACCTGCTGCACGTGGACTGGGTCGAGGCCTCCTAGCTTTCCCTCGAGGGCCCCTCGCAGCTTCAGTTTGTCCGTGTGGTAGGTGCAGCCTAGCAGCCTTCGTCTGTTCACTTCCCTGCTGCTGCTCACATTGCGGATCAGATCGTTTGCCGTTGCTGTGCAGGGGCCCAGCCCTCACAGCCAGGCTTCTGAGATGCTTGCTGAAGCTTCTCAGGCCCTGTCTCTCTGTGCTTGTGGGTCCTACGACTTCTCTTTAGTTCTTAGACCATCACAATCCCTTCTGCCTCAGGACCTTTACAAAGCCTTTCACCCTAACCAACTTCCACAGCTAGTTCACGCCTAGTTCACATCTGAGGTCTCTTCTGTCTCCCAACCAGGAAGCCTTCCTTCCCAGGGCTACCTGCTGTCTGATGCCTTGGTTCTGCTGTGTGTGCTAACAGCTTGTGTTTCTTACCACAGGCAATGCCTCTGTGATGTCTGGATTGTCATCTGTCTCCCTGACAACAAGAGGAGGTCAGAACCTCTGGTGGAACCATAAAACCCAAACAGGGGCTCTTAAAACCTAATGGCAGAATGAATAGTTTTATCTCAGTCTTCTTCCTAGTTTCCTGCATCATGTAACATATATGTATGTAATCAGCTGCTGGTATGTGATATGCACTTAGGGCTAGTCTAAGTGGGAACATCTTTTTAGCAGTGTTTGGGGACAAGTCAATAGATAACTTTCCTTTACTTCAATGAACCATTTCATTGAGGGAACTAAGCAGTCCAGCAAGGAATGCTGGAAGTGGTTTTATATTCTGGATTAAGAAAGGCTCCTTAGGAAGTGATTAGCAAAATTTAACAGCATCTGGCAAAAAGGTTAGTCTTATGTTGCTATTTTTCCAGAGAGGAAAAAACAAAAATTCCCCAGTCCCATCAATACACAACCATGCATGGTATGGATGCACACACAACCATGCATGGTATGGATGCATTGTCTTCCCCTTTGGTATCATGTGAATGTGGGAGACAATGCCTTCCTCCTCTTCCCTTCTCAAGCTCCATGCTTCCTGTGAGGCTCAAAACCACCACAGAGCCAGACAGACCACAGGAGAGACATACTCTTAACAGGCGTCCGTTACCTTTTCTTCCGAGTCCCCGGGTTGGCAGGTAATCACTCCATCTCTCGAGCCGCCTGCAAATGTTGCCTTACAGTTGGCAAGCCACTGTTGTCAAGAAAAAGAGAGATGGGACATAGGTAGATCCACAGATGTCCTGAGGACATTTAAATTGTGGGGTTTGTTGGGAAGACTTGAACATGCTTCTTAACAAGAGTGAATGCAAGTTTGCTGGAATGACTTTTAGGAAAGGAATCTTGAAAGGGTAAAGATTTGCTGAAATTAAAATACCTGCTGGAGGTTCACAGTTTCTTTTTAAGATTTACTTGTATATGTATATATATATATATATATGTGTGTGTGTGTGTGTGTGTGTAAAATCATGTAATATATTGGATATTTCCTGGGATCAGAGTTATAGATGCCTGTGAGCCATCATATGGATGCTAGGAACCAAACCTGGGTCCTCTACAAGAGCAGCCAGTGCTCTAAACTGCTAAGCCATCTCTCCTGTCATTTAAAATAAAATATCATGACCAGATGTGATGGCACATGTCTTTAATCCTGGCACTTGGGAGGCAGAGGCAGGCCGATCTCTTTGAATTTAAGACCAGCCTGGTTTTGAGTTTTTTTTTAAAACCAGATCATTCCTGATTTAGGTATGAATGAAAATAAATACTTCTATGGTTAGAATAATTTCACACATCTGAGATTAGGAGACAGGACCAATACTTCTCACAGGCGAGAATATTCTGGACTTGCTGTATACCCACTTCTCCACTGTGATTGGGAGGCTGCCACGGGCAGGCTTCTGCCCCGGAAGAAAGACCATTACAGCCACAGCTCGGCTCTTATGGTAGGGGTTCCACATAAGCATATGGGTAGTACTAACACAGTGTGAAATGGTCTCTTCAGGCACAACACAGTGAGCCCTGAGATTCCCACTTCTCACCAACAGGTTAATTCGCTTCACCAGCCAGAGAGAGAGGATGGCTCTGACCAGGTGACGGCTGAGAAGCTGGGGAATATAGGTAGGTGGCAAGCCACAGATCTAAGAGACAGGGGAGTTATGGTGCAGTCTTAGAACGTTCGCCCTCAGAAAGCTCATGGGAGGTTAGAACAATAACAGCATCCCAGCAGAGGCAGGCAAATCTCGAGTTCGAGGCCAGCCTGGTCTACAGAGTGAGTTCCAGGACAGCCAGGGCTACACAGAGAAACCCTGTCTCGAAAAAAACCAAACCAAACCAAACCAAAACAACAACAGTAGCAACAGCAGCAGCAGGAAAACCTGCAACTCAGTAAGCTGTCAGCCATACAGAATGGACTCATGACATGACAGTTTCTATGATTGTCATAACTTCACAGTAATTTGCCAATGAGATATTATTATCAGATGACCAATAAGAGATAGTAACTGAGCTTTGAACTGAAGTCCATCTGACTTCAAAATCCATATTCTTTCTTACAGTGTTTGGAGAATTTCACTGGAGAACATAGATACAAGTAGGTGTCATACACACGCCTTTACAATAGGTGTTATACGTACACCTTGTCATAGATACAAGTAGGTGTCATACATGCACCTTGTCACGTTTTTTTACAGCAGACTCCCTGAGTCTCTAGGCCTCTCCCTGTCAGAAAGCAGGTGGTTTGCATGGAATGACTTCTAGCTCTATCATGGAGGCGGGGAGAAAAGAGTCACGAGGAACAGCTAAGACAAAGCGAAGTCAGGAGGACAGGGAAAGGAAGCTGCTCAGAGCAGCCAGGAGCTGGAGGATCTGTGTGAAGCCAACACCAGAAGGAGGTGCTCTGGTTAGTGTTTTTGTCAACTTGACACAAACCTAGACATAGCTTGGAGGAGGGTATCTCAGCTGAGAAATCCACTCCATCAGCTCCATCTGCTGGCAAGTCTATGGGGGCATTTTCTTAACTTGTGATTGATGTGGGAGGGACCAGTCCACTGTGGGCGGTAGCAGCCCTAGGGAGGTGGTCCTGAGTGATGTAAGAAAGCAGGCTGAAGGAGCCATGGAAAGCAAGCAAGCAAGCAGCACCCCTCCATGGCTTCTGCTTCAGTTCTTGCTTCCAGGTTCCTGCCCTGACTTCCCTTCATGATGATCTCTAAGATCAAACAAGGCCTTCTCTAATTCACCTTACTTCTGGTCACGTGTGTTGTCACAGACTGGAGATCTAAATTCAAATCTTGGGCAAAGGAAACTAGTTCTTCTTTTTTTTTTTTTTAAAGATTTATTTATTTTATTTATATGAGTAAACTGTTACTCTCGTCAGACACCCAAGAAGAGGGTATCAGATCCCATTACAGATGGTTGTGAGCCATCATGTGGTTGCTGGGAATTGAACTCAGGACCTCTGGAAGAGCAGTCAGTGCTTTTAATCACTGAGCCATCTCTCTAGCCCAAGAAACTAGTTCTTCTAATGCATCTCAAGGGACATACCGAGCAGATACAAAACGTATGTGCTGGTTTCTCCGTAGGGACCTTAGTGGGGTGAAGTGGAAAGCTGAACATTGATTGCTCTTTTCTTGGTTCAGTTTGAGCCTCTTGGTCTTTTGACCAAGGTCACATGCATTTGGCTCTAACCAGTATTATATGTTGTTCTGCCACTCTGAAGTAGGAACTGGCAATACACAGTCACACACACACAGTCACACACACAGACACACGCACATAGTCACAGACACAGACACACCCACCCACACAGACAGACACACACACACAGACACACACACACAGATACATACACATAGTCACACACACAGACACACACACACAGATACACACACATAGTCACAGACACAGACACAAACACCCCCACCCACACAGACAGACACGCAGTCACACACACAGACACCCCCACCCCCCAGCTGTGCTCCTTCAGTTGTAACTGACTGCCATGCACAGAGACACAGGCTTACCGAGAGCGTGGCCTCTTTCCTGTTGTTGTACGTATCCAGATACTCTTGCAGTTCCAGCACACTGAACTTGAGCTTGTCTAGGAGTCCGCAGGAAAGGAGCTAAAGACAGGAAACAATTTGCTTTAAAAACGGATGGAAATACCAACAGGAAGGTCTAGTATACAAACAGAAAAGAAGGAGCTGGAGAAGCAAGGAGCGAATTTGGCTCCACTTTGGCTACAGCTGGAACTGGAAACTAGTTTACAATCCAAACCTTCCACTGGAAACCAATGTTAAGATGTGATACCCATTTTATATATGACTCTGTTATCAGGATCAGTAATATTTCCTGTTTTGTTACGGAAGACAGACCTCCATCTGCAAACTAATTTTGTATTTAATTTTCATTTAAAATAATTTAAGATGAAATTATTTTTCATATTGCATTCCTTGCTGAGGGACCAATCAGGCTGTGGGCAAGACTGACTTTGCTGCCCCTTATAGCTGACCACAAGCCTGAGAATGTGGGAGGCTGTGTCTAGAAAAGAAAAATTCAAGTCAGAGTTGCAAAGTTTTCTTCCTACAGCCATGACTTGATAGTCAGTTAGAGGCTCCCTGGTGACCTCTGTGAGTCATGCAATTATATGACAAAGTCAGAATAACTCAGGAGACGGGCTGAGGAGACGGAAGGTACACACACACACACATGCACATATACATGCACACACACACGCACACATGCACATGCACATACACATGCACATACACACACGCACATGCACACATGAACATACACACACGCGCACACATGCACATACACACGCACATACACACA
This sequence comes from Mus pahari, assembly GCF_900095145.1. NCBI lineage: Eukaryota > Metazoa > Chordata > Mammalia > Rodentia > Muridae > Mus > Mus pahari. Next base: position 40,636,227 of record NC_034612.1, on the reverse strand, counting down.
CGCACACATGCACATACATGCACATACACACACATGCACACACACATGCACACACACACACGCACACATGCACATACATGCACACACACGCACACACATATGCACACACATGCACACACACATACATGCACACACATACACACGCACACATGTACATACACATGCTCACACACATACACACATGCGCACACACACACGCACACACACATGCACACACACGCACACACACATGCACACACACATACACACACATGCACATACACACGCACACACACACACACACACTATAATAACAAATCCATACATGAACGTGTCACCATACTGACCAGGGCAGGGATACTCACCGTCTCTGCATCCACGAACAGCGTAGGGCATTCAGAGCAGGAGGTGAGCATCTGGGAAGAGCTGACAAATTTGGACCCGATTCCCCGGAGGTTGTCTCCAAGGTAACTGGCTGCATCACAGGTTAGGAAGCAGAACCTCTTTTGAATATTCTGCAAGGCAGGAGAGGGATCATTCACAAAGGTCCAGCTCAACGTGTACAGTAGAAAGTAACTCTGCATGTGTGTTGCACAAGTTTAAAATAATCTGGGGCATGGTGGTGCAAACCTGTAATCAAAGACTGGGGAGGCAGAGACAGAGGATCAGGAGTTCAAGGCCCGCCTGTGTTACATGAGATGCCTCAAAAACAGAAACAAAACAAAAATGGGGTTAGAGAGATGGCTCAGCAGCTAAGAGAACATGTTCCTCTTACTGAGGACCCAAGCTTGAGTCCTAGTACACAGCCCCAGGGGATCCACAGAGAACACACTGCAACATAATAAAAGCTATATACGATAAGCCCACAGGCAACACCATCATCAATGGAGAAAAACTCAAGGTCATGCCATTAACATTCGGAAGGAGACAGGGCCACCACCTGTCCCCAGTATTTCCAACACAGTGTTTGAAGCACTAGCCAGAACAATATAACCAAAGAAGAAAATTAAAGAGATATGACTAGGAGAAGAAACAGTCAAACTATCCCTATTTGCAGATAATATGGGAAGAGATATATAAAAGATCCCAAAAATCCTCCCAGAAAACTAGAAATGATAACACTTGTAGCAAAGAAATACTAAAATCCATATGGAAACAGAGAAGAGCTCAGAGAGTCGAGGCAATTCTGAGCAGGCCAACGCACAGGGCTTACTGGTCCATATTTTGAGCTGTATTACAGAGCTGCCTAAGCACAAAGGAAATATCAACAAATCCTGCTGGGAGAATGAGAAGTCCTCGTGCAGGAGAATGAAATTAAACCCCTCTCTATCACCCCGCACACAAAATCAACACCAAATGGACCAATGACATTAACGAGAAACCCAGCATGCAGAAAGTGATAGCTGGGCACATAGGCAGTGCCCTAGAAGACCAGATCTTGGAGGAAAGGCCTTCCTGGGTAGGACAAGATTTGCTCAGGAGCTAACCATTGGCAAATGGGACCTCACAAAACTAAAAAGCGTCTGCACAGGCAAGGAAACCATCAACCGAGGGGTAAGCCCCCAGACTGGGGGAGAATCTTTGCCAGCTATACATCTGATAGAGGATCAATATCAATATACATCTGAAAGAGGAATATACAAAGGACTAAAATCAAACAAACCAATGAATCAAGACAAGAAATGATGCAATTAAAAAAAGAGCTGTGGGAAAAAAATAAAAGAGCCGTGGAACTGAACAGAGTGCTTTTAAAAGAAGAAACGAAGATGGCTAAGAAATATCGTTAAGTGTTTCACATCCTTCAGAATTAGGGAGATACAAATTAAAACTACTTTGATGGTTTCTTACTCTCGCTAGAATGGCAAAAATCAAGAAGACAATGGACAAAAAATGCTGGTAGGGAAAGGAGAACATGCATTTATCCCTAGTGGGATTGCAAATGTGTACAGCCACTTTGGAAATCAATGTGGAGAATTTTCAACAAGCTAAAACTAGACCTACCATATGACCCGGCTATCCCACCCTGCAGCATATGCCCAAAGGAAATGACATCCTGCTCAAGAAATACTCGCTCAGCTGTGCTCATGGCTCATCTAGTCACCATAGCTGTGTGTCTTGGTTAGGGTGCCATTGCTGTGAACAGACACCATGACCAAGACAACTCTTACAAAGAAAGACATTTAATTGGGCTGGCTTACAGTTTCAGAGGTTCAGTCCATCATCATCATGGTGGAAAGCATGGCAGCATCCAGGTAGACATGGTGCTGGAGGAGCTGAGAGTTTTGCATACTGACCCACAGGCAGCAGGAGACTGTGTGCCACAGTGGGCATAACTTGAACATAGGAGACCTCAAAGCCCACCCCCACACTGGTAATAGTGCCCTTCCCTGTGGACCAACCACTTAAACACAAGTCTATGGGGACCATTCCTATTCAAACCACCACACTGGGAAATGGAGACAACCTAAATATCCTTCAACTGACTAATGGATCATGAAAATATGGTATATATACACTATTCGGATGTGTCTGTGTGTTATTCGGTTGAAAAGAAAAATGAAATTCTGGGGGCTGGAGAAATGGCTTAGCGGTTAAGAGCACTGACTGCTCATCCAGAGGTATTGAGTTCACTTCCAACTCCCACGTGGTGGCTCACAACCACCTGTAATGAGATCGGTTGCCCTCTTCTGGTGTGTCTGAAGACAGCGACAGTACACTCGCATGCATAAAATAAATAAATAAATAAATTTTAAAAAAGGAAATAAAAAGAAGTTATAAACGGGTGGAACTAGAAAATGTAATACTGCGTGAAGTAATCCAGACTCTCTATCCACAGAGAAGTAGGTATAAAGAACATTCTCTTCCCAGAAGAAACCATCACAGAAATCCACAACTGGTCAAAACAGAGCAAACAAATGTCACTGGGTACCCACTCACAGCTGATATGTGTACAACACAGCTGCTACACCTGAGGCCCAGGGGACATCATGGAAAGGGGGAGGGGGGCCACGAGAGCCAGAACACCGGTATGTCTGCTATGAGATAGTATCTTCTAGTTATGTCAGGGCGGGTGCATGCATGACATTTCAACAATATGGTCACCTAAAAAGACCTGCACAAAGATGACGCTGAAAGGCCAGTTAGATAAAAGGAATCTTACAAGGACCCACCCCTTGATGAAGACCTACCAGCAGTCAATGGCTACCGAGAAAATAAGATGTGTCTTTCCCAGGGATGGGCCCCGGGATGGTCAGCCTTAAACTCATATACACATGAGCAATCCTCAACGAACTTAGCAGGTAGTGTTCCTATGAGCATACACATGTGTGTGCAGAATTAAAGATTAAAGAAGAGGTCATGACGTTGTGAGGGAGTAGGGGCATGGGTGGAGGTTGCATTCCTATATGGATACATATGTGTGTGCAGATTTAAAGAGGTCATGACGTCATGAGGGAGTGGGAGCACGGGTAGAGTTGAAATAAATGCAGTCTTTGAGGTAGTTTGAATAGGAATGGCCCCCGTAGGCTCACGGATTTGAATGCTTGGTCACCAGGGAGTGGCACACTACTAGGAAGTGTGGCCTTGTTGGAGTAGATGGAGGGTGGCCTTTGAGGTCTCAGGTGCTCAAGCCAGGCCCAGGATCTTGGTCTCTTCCTGCTGCCTGCCAATCCAGATGTAGAACTCTCAGCTCCTTCTCCAGGACCATATCTGTCTACATACCACCATGCTTCTGGTCATAACAATAATGGACTAGACCTTGGAAACTATAAGCCAGTCGCTAATAAATGTTGTCCTTTATAGAGAATTGCCGTGATCATGGTGTCTGTTCACAGCAATAGCACTAAACTAGTACTCATGTATGAAATTTAAAAAAAAAATACAGTAAATATTTAAAAGGAAAAACAAAACAAAACAAAACAAATGTTTCTGTAGTTCCAGGATAACCTGGAACTCACTATGTAGCCCAGGCTATCTCTGGTATTGCAACAACCTGCCTCTGCCTCCCAAAGGGCGAGATTACAGTCATGAGCTACCTTGCCTGGTACTGAAAAACTTCTTTTAACTATTACAAAAATATCCAGTGTGTGTCCTAAGGGATCAAGCCAGTAATGTTCTTCCATAGCCTCTGCTTCAGTTCCTGCCCTGGCTTTCCTCAAGGGTGGCCTGTCAGTTAAAAGCCAAATTAACCATCCCTGCCCTCCCCCACCAAGTTGCTTTTGCCCATGGTATTTTATCACAGTAAAAGAAACCCTAACTAAGCTACCATGGTTTCTTACCATTGAGAATGTCAACAGAAAATGGAGTGGCAGAGATAAAAGTTCCTCTCATGACAGCTGACCTGAGATCACTTGAGTTTGGTGTTTTCATAAGGGTAAGGCAATAAAGGATGAATAAAAGCTGTAGGTAGGGAAACTAGTCTCTACCTACACACTCCTAGAGGCGGCTGTTCTCATCCTGTGGGTGGCAACCCCTTTAGAGATCTCACATCAGATAACCTGCATATCAGTATTTATATTATGATTGACAGCAGTAGCAAAATGACAGTTATGAAGTAGCAGTGAAATAATTTTATGGCTGGGGGGTCACCACAACATTAGAAACTCCATTAAAGGGTCTTCATGGGGCTAGAGAGATGGCTCAATGGTTAAGAGCACCGACTGCTCTTCCGAAGGTCCTGAGTTCAAATCCCAGCAACCACATGGTGGCGCACAACCATCTGTAATGAGATCTGATGCCCTCTTCTGATGTGTCTGAAGATAGCTACAGTGAACTTAGATATAATAATAAATAAATTCTTGGGTTAGAGGGGAGCAGGGCTGACTGGAGCAAGCAGAGGTCCTGCTCACAATTCCCAGCAATCACGTGAAGGCTCACTACCATCTGTACAGCTACAGTGTTCTCATTAAATAAATAAGTAAATCTTTAAAAGAAAAAAAAGGGTCTCTGCATTAGGAAGGTAGAGAGAGACAACAGCCCCTTGTGAAGCCCACAGCCACTAGCTGTCCTCAGGATGCTCCAGGAGTCCATACCTTAAACAGAGAGGAGAACACATGAAATGTGTACACGGCACAGGAGCCGTCTGAGTCACACATGAGCTGGTTAATGTGGCTGCGCCAGGCTTCCTCAGCGTCATCACAGGTGGCGGGCTGAAAGGCAGCAAGGATGGCCGAGAAGAAGGGCGAGGGAGGGGGAGACACACCCCTGTCACCTTCTCCGAAGCTGGAAGACATGGATACCATGACCATCAAAAGGTGGCAGCCATACAAGTTCTTTTTTTTTTTTTTTTTGATTTTTCGAGACAGGGTTTCTCTGTATAGTCCTGGCTGTCCTGGAACTCACTCTGTAGACCAGGCTCGCCTCGAACTCAGAAATCTGCCTGCCTCTGCCTCCGAAGTGCTGGGATTTAAGGCGTGCGCCACCACACCCGGCCCAGCCATACAAATTCTCCACTTTCCTGTCAGCCTGGCGAGATGGCCCTGTGGGCCCTTTATTCCTTTCAGGGTCTTCTAGGATTTAGTTTTTACTAGAGGTCCCTGAGATCTTTTGGTTCCTAGGAAATAGATTTTTTTTTTTTTTTTACTTCTGGCATTTCTATGATTCCCTCCTTTTATTGGTTGGGTAGGTAGGGGTGGTGGTTTAAAACTGGTCTCACTAGAAAGACTTGGTTGGCCTGAAACTCACTATGTAGACCAGGCTAGCCTTGAAGTCACAGACTCGCTTGCCTCTGCCTCCTGAATGCTGGCATTAAAGGGGTTCACCACCTTTGGAAATGCCTGGCATTTCCAGTTCTTTTGCACAGGCTTAGGTATCTCACAGCCCTCAGCAAGCCCTTGCTCTCCCAGGGGCCAGGTCTCCCCGTAAACATTTGTTCCCAAGCTCAACATTACCATCCTTCTACACTTTGCATTCATAAAAAACAAAACCAAACCAAACCAAACCAAAAAAAACAACTCTAGTCCAACTTTGGGCTCTTCAAACTTGTCCCTGATGCAGACAGACAAGGAATACATGTGCACAAACTCTGGGAATACTGAGGTACGGGGAGGGCAGGAAGGACGGGAATGAAGAATAACAGAGTGAACAGAACAGACCGGAAGGAAGGCAGGAGGATGTGGAAGGTCCCCCTGTTTCCATGCTATCCCCCCAGCCTTTTCCTCTGATGGCCTCTGTGTAGCCCCGGGCTTTGACATGCTCTCATTTTCTCAGTATTCACAAACACAAGTATATCATCTTGACTCTCTCCTCAAGTAGATCCAAACTGCACTGTGATCTGACGAATGGCAGATGCTGAATCAGTGCAAGGCATGATGTTTTCACCTCTCCGTCTTCCCTCTGTGCTTATGTAAGTCACTGCTGTAAGAGGCACTGGCCACCATGTCACCAGACACTCAGTTAACAAGCAGGAGTTTAGCTTGTAAAGAGTCTGTTGTTGGGCTGGAGAGATGGCTCATTGGTTAAGAACACTGACTGCTCTTCCAGAGGTCCTGAGTTCAAATCCCAGCAACCACATGGTGGCTCACAACCAACAGTAATGGGATCTGATGCCCTCTTCTGGTGTGTCTGAAGACAGCGACAGTGTACTTACATATAATAATAATAATAATAAAAAGCCTGTTGCTTGTGTCTTTTTTCTTTTCTTATTTTTTCAAGACAGGGTTTCTCTGTATAGCCCTGGGTGTCCTGGAACTCACTTTGTAGACCAGGCTGGCCTCGAACTCAGAAGCTTGTGTCTTTAACTCGCAAAGATTTCATTTTCAAGCTTAGCTCAGATCTTATCTTCAAGGCTTCAGGTTCCTGGGGCCTTTGGGGGGGGCTTTTTATGTTGCTCTCTAGCTCTGTAAATTCTTAGCCCTATGGAAAGCCCTCCATAGGGTTGGATGGTCACATCTCAGTGAAGTCCTTCCAGGCTCCATGTTAGGAGGTCTCTGCAGTATGAGGGTGTGTAGCTAGTGTGTAGTGTGTAGCTAGAGAGGGGCATGCATGCCACACAGTATGCCGCGCATACTCGTGCCAACCGTTTCCCCACGGGCTCCCTTGCCTGGCGAGAGTGTACTGGTCCAGGCCCTGATTGCCTTTCTCCTCCGCCTCCGTCATATCCAGGCTGAAGCTGTCGCTGCATTCAAACGCTGCTGGGAGCTCATTGATGGAGCTTGAGAGGTCATCTTCGTGCACAGTGGTGTCCTCCTCCTCGGGGACTGCCTCAGCCTGCAGTCACAAAATTTTAAAGATTTATTTATTTATTATATGTATATGAGCACACTGTAGCTGTTCAGATGGTTGTGAGCCATCATGTGGTTGCTGGGAATTGAACTCAGGACCTCTGCTCGCTCTGGTCCTGCTCTCTCTGGCCAAAAGATTTATTTATTTATTATATGTAAGTTCACACTAACTTCAATATTGTCAGAGAGGGGCTAGAGAAATGGCTCAGTGGTTAAGAGCACTGACTGCTCTTCCAGAGGACCTAAGTTCACTTCCCAGCAACCACATGATGGCTCACAACCATCTGTAATGGGATCCAATGCCCTCTTCTGGTGTGTCTGAAAACAGCTACAGTGTACTCACATACATAAAATAAATAAATCTTTAAAAGAGATAGTGTCAGAGAGACACCTCCTCTATCCTGTCTAGCTTCCAAGTTTACAGGTTAGCAACCTCTGCTCTGTGTACAAAGTATTTTCTCAGTGTCAGGTTGGCCGTCAGAGTTAGAGCTGGAAGAGAAGCTATTTGCTTTTGTATTCATAAGAACTTGGCACCCCCAAAACAGATGATATGTATGCTGATGTCTGGACCAGTCCCTGGAGGCCCACCTCACAAGACCACTGTAGTTTCAAAAACCAGAAAGAAGCCAGACACAGATTTTGCAGCCCAGGCCTTTAGAGTCAGGCACATCCAGACCTATTCTCCAATAGGAAATTCCTTTTCCAATAAAGGCTGGAATATAAATGCACTGGTGCATGGCACAACAGATGCTCAGAGGGGAATCTGTAGTGCGCCTTATACTGTGGTGATAGGATTTCTTATACAGAAAGCACCCCATCACCCACCCGCATGCAGGTGCACTGTCCCCTCCTAGGACAGTGGCTAAGGTGAGAATGTAGCTCTCACCTAACCACAGAGCAATAAACAATAACAAGTAATCGCTCTAGAGCGGGCGGATCTTGGGTCAGTGAGAGGCAGTGAAGAGATACGCACAGTCCAACGGAAAAAGAGGCTGGGCTTGAGCTGAGGCGGGGTGGGAGGAAGGAAGGCAACTGGGCTGCACATCAGAAAGGCAGAGGAAGGAAACTCGCGTACGTGCTTCTGTGAGTCATCTTAAAAATCAAGTCAAGGTGAAATAGAAATGTCTGTGACTTAGACCTTTACCACGGGTTGACATCTGACCATGGTTTATAGTATTCTGACTTTAGGGTTAATGAGGAGAAGTGAGCCAGAATGTTAACGCTGTATCAGAGTTAGGATAGCTCATGTCTTTGGTGGTGCCAAGTTCTGACGGATGAATCTATCTATGTTTTCTCTAACACCGTAACTATATCAAATGCCATAGAATTTAGGTCATTAGAAAATGGAGGTGTCTTTAAAAGTGAGAGCCAATATTTTATCTATCTATCCATCTATCTATCTATCTATCTATCTATCATCTACCTATCTATCTGCATTTAAAAGAAAAATTGAGAGACCGTACTCATGCCGAGAAATAACATGCTCAGCACATCACATATATTTTATGATGTTTTCCCAAGAAATTTAACTTAAAATATCTTGATCTTAGGATTAATGTTCTAGTATTTTTCAGTCTAGAACAAGAGTTTGTTCAGGAGGAGGGGGCTTTATTTTTTTGGCCAAAAAAGGACAGTTCCAATGCCAAGAATCCCAATTATAGTTCTTATTCTTCCCTTTGAGTTGGGGCAATCGTAGAAATAATTCTTTTCAGCTCTAATATTTTTAGACAATCACACCTTAGTGGTTGCTATTGGTTTAAAGCATTCAGGGGTTTCTTGATTTCGGCATATTGTAAAATGATAGAGAAAGTGTTATAGTTTTCCTATAGCAGTATTTCTCCCTCCCTCTCCCTCTCTCTCTTACACACACACACACACACACACGCACACACACACAATTTTTTTTCTCTTTCAAAGTTGTAAAACTATAGCCAAAATCGGGATCAGGAATGACTAATTCTATTCTAATGGTGATAGACTATTTTGGTATCTCTAATATAAAGACATAAAATTCTATACTAAAGATCATATGTGTGGTTACAACATGCAAATGAATGGTTTTATGGGGCAGGATATTTTCTGTGAATTTTGATAAAATAAACTTTAAGTAAAATACCCACAAGATTTTTTTTTTTTGTCTTAAAGGCAACCTTTTAAAATAAGGAAATTATATATTAGATAACCCTTCCTCTTCCTCTTAGGGAGTCCAGCTAGGAGAGTTTTATGCAGATTTGACATAATTCTGTGTGATCGCCATTAAATATTCCTATCGTTTGCCAAAAGGCGAGCACTGAATCAATGAGCAAATTGTATAACTGGTTCCTACTCGAGGAAAAATTCCCCCCAGTGCACGCATACTCCTACGCCTCACTTAGCGAATTGTTTTATAAAAGCCACCACATTCCTCCTGCCGCTGCCCTGACAGACTCCCTCCACGACTTGCTTTTGCAGTCAGTCAGTCAGTGGTCAAGTATTTCATTTTACAAAGGCCTCAGGCCAAATCTCTCAGTAAAGGGAAGTCTGCTCATGTCTGTGAGCATAAAACAACTTTAAAGCACAGGGACAGGGACAGGGACGGGGCGGGAGCTTTAGTCATTTCACTAGAACCAAAGGTGTAAAGCCCCTCCACTTTGAACCTCCCTCTACAAATGCTTAATAGGATTTTTTTTCCCCCATGCCCTTACAATAGAAATTCCACAAATCTCTTCACCTTTGACCCCTCCGAAATCTGCAGATTATTTATATCAGGCAAAGAAGCCTCGAAGCTCGCCATTCTGGCGTTGAAGGAATGAGGGTCTGCGGGGGTGGAGTCACAGGTGCTGGTCAGCAGCTCCATAGGATTGGCCTCCTCGGAGGGGGAGAGGTTCATGATCTGTTTAGAAGGCAAAGCAAAGAAAACGTAAAGGAAGCTCCTGTCGGAAGAACACACACCATCGGTCCCCAGTACTTGGTTGACAGGTATCGTTTCCCTATGTTCTATATGTTATTGATTGTTATTAGCATATTAAGGTAGAACCCCATATGACCTGTCCTCAGGGTACCAACTGCCTACAGTGACCTACAGAGAAGGGGTCACTAAGACTCCACCTGAGTGCTCAGAGTTCAGTTCAGCAGCCATAAAGAGCTTATTTAGCTGGAAACCAAACTCCTGAGTTATTTCAAAAGAAACCAAACCAAACCCAAGGGTTCTGTCCCAACTCTCCAGTGGGAGAGTCCCTACTCACGAGGTCTGAGTGTTCCAGGATCTGGCTGGCGGTGAGGTCCTCCTCCGATGACTCATCTGAATCCTCGTGGCTCATCTTGTTTAGGCTGGGAGTACTTCTGGAGAGCTGGCGTTCTTCCAGGATCTGCATATCACACTTGTCCAGGCTGTCCAGGGAGCGCCTGCGCACTCCCCAGTTGAAGTTGTCCATACTCTCCCCCTGAAATCACACCACAAGCGACTTTTCATGCCCTGGACCTCTGGCTGGCGCACACACACACACACACACACACACACACACACACACCCCTTCACACAGTCAGTCCGTCCCAGCTTAGAAACAAACAAGATCACCATCGACTTTCAAGCCCTCATCTGCTTCGATGCTCAGACTTCTGTTTACCGACAAGGAGACAAAAAAGCCAAGCTTTTCTGGAAATGTGTGTTACCTCCCAAGTAGAAGTGAAGGCAACTTCCCTTTGATGTGTTAGGTATACATGTATACATATATGTATATATGGTTTTTTTGTTTTTGCTTTTTGTTTTGTTTGTTTGTTTGTTTTTTTGGAAACAAGGCTTCATTGTATAGCCTTAGATGACCTGGAGCTCACTTTGTAGACCAGGCTGCCCTCCAACTCACAGAGATCCATCTGTCTCTGTCTCTCTCTGTCTCTCTGTCTCTGTCCCTCTCTTTCTCTCTCTCCCCCAAGTGCTGGGATTAAAGGCAGGCACCATCACACCCAGCAGGAAATACATTATTTCTTAAAGTCGATTTTGGTAAACCCTAGAAAATTTTGTGTTTTCAAAAATCTGTTCAAAAAAAAAAAAAAAAGAGGGAGATTGTTAATATTAAAATAACTTTAAAATTAGTGTACACCTCCCCTCCCCCGCCAGCCTCTGTTTAGTTAGAGTTTTCGGGAGGGGAAGTAAGTATGCTCAGAGCAGATTCCGGAATGCCTTGGCTGTTAAGTAGAAGAGCATTAGGTAAACATCCTAGGCTGTTTTGCCACAGCGGATTCCACAGAAAAATGCAGAGTTAAAGTCTGTGAGAGTTGTGCAAAGTTTGAGGGGCCGTGCACTTACCGGAAGCCACAACTTGGCTTTTGCTTAAGACTCAAGTTTAAATTGCCCAGGCTGGGAAGTGGTTAAGTTTCTTGCCTCGGCACTAAAGATATCCTGCAGACTTGCCCATTCTGATTCAGTGAGAACAGTAGTCAGACAAGGAAGTTTTAACTCCTGGAGTTGTATCTCAGATCTTCTCTACAAAGCACCAGCCATTGGCTAAGTCTATTTGACTGACAAAACTTCTTCTTCTTCTTCTTTTCTTTGTTTTTTTCTGCAGAAATGAATGTGGGGTTTGGTTTCTCTTGAATCAGGACTAAAGGACGACATCTACACGGTACTGGCTGGTCCTGTGTGTCAACTTGACATAAGCTAGAGTCATCAGAGAGGAAGGAGCCTCAGTTGAGAAAATGCTTCTATGAGATCCAGCTGTATGGCTATTTCTAAATTAGCAATCAATGAGGCTCACTGTGGGCGGAGCCATCCCTGAGATGGTGGTCCTGGGTGCTAAAGGAAAGCAGGCTGGCCAAGCAAACCTTGGGGAGCCAGCAAGCAGCACCCTCCATGGCTTCTGCATCAGCTCCTGCCTCCAGGTTCCTGCCCTGTTTAAGCTCCTGTCCTGATTCCTTCAATGATGAACAGCCATGTGGAGGTGTAACCCAAATAAAACCCTTCCCTCCTCAGTGTGGGTTTTTTTGGTCACGGTGTTTCAGTGCAGCTATAGAAACCCGAACTAAGGCACACTCTGATGATAAACAAAAAAGTCATCTGAGGAAGGCCCAGCGCTGCATCTCATTGGATGGACATTTGAAACCTAATGGTTCCTGAGGTCAAGCTATGCTTCTGCTGGGAGGTCAGCGAGCAGCGTAAGAGTCCAAGAGCCATGGGTGAGCATCAAATGAAGAGAGCAGGAGCTTAGTTCTCCTCCTCTGGCTCCTGGCTTTAGATAAGGGTTTAGCGGACCAGTCCTCGGTGTCACAGACCTCAACCCTTGCCTGTCCAAGGTTTGTTTTGACCATTTGTGGAAGAAAGCAATAGCAAGACTCCTAAACACATCACTGCAGATATAGAAAGTGTTACCATCATTTGTCCTGCTATGGTATTTTCAGGGATTTATTTATTTTTATTTTATGTGTGTGCCCATGTGTATGTAGGTACACCGTGTGCATGCAGTGCCCACAGAAGCCAGTGGAGAGAATCGGATCCCTTGAAATTAAAGTTACAAATGGCTGTGTGCTACTGGGGTGCTGGGAACTGAACCTGGGTCTGTCTTCATGCTACATGGGTTGGGCTTCCCTACTTTGAAGTGTTCCAAAATCCCAATTGAATCCTTGAATCATGGAGGTCCCAAGTGGAAAATTCCATGGTACAGGTCATAGTCAAAACCCAGGCCCCCCAAAAATGCCGTATGAAATTACCATCAGCGTAAATGCAGAGGAAATAAAAGTGAATTTAGCATTTAGACTTGAGGGTCATCCCCAAGAAACTTTGTGTATATTATGCATATGCAAATATCCCAAATAAATAAAACCACTCAAATCTGAAACTTGTCTAGTCCCAAGCATTCTGCATAAGGAAACTCCACCTATACCTGTCTCCCGCAGATGGCTGTAATAATTTGGGTTTCTTCCTAGTGGGAATGGTTAATTCCTTAACATAACTACTGCAGTGGGAATATGAAAAAAAATGTATAAGACCAAAAGGTCCTAAATGGAAAAAGAAATGTAATTTGTAAAAAACAAAACAAAACAAGAACAAAAGGAGGGGAGTGGAAATAAAGAAAATTGAGGATGGGAGAAGTCTGTAAACACAGACTGACACCACCAATTTTTCTTGTGCCAAATGAACAGATGAATTTGGGAAGGCTCCCCCAAGCCAGGGCTCTGGAGGGCTCCTCCATTGATGGAGCCTGAAGCATCCCAGAGGTCTGACAGGTCAGAGGTCGCTACACTGGGCACAGATGCTCTTGTAGGTGTGGGGGAAACTGAACCCACTGGGCGTGAGACCTGGGAGGCACAGGTAATATCCGTCTCCATAGAGGATGTGACCGGTCTATTCCAGGCAAAGCTGTTGAAATTATTTCCCTTGTGGTAGCCGAGGGGTGTAGCCCTTGGTAAGGACTAAGGGTGTAGCTAGAAACATGTGATTAGCATGTTGTTTGTTTATTTGTTTTGGTTTTTTTTTAGTATAGAATAGAGTTTACTCATGGCACAGGGAGGGGAGTGAAGAGGGTAGTAGAGGCAGAGAGAGGCAGAGGGAGAGGGGGAGAGAGTGGGGGGGAGGTAGAGGAGTAGGGGCTGGCCATGAGCACCTGAGGGCATGGGGGGGGGAGAGTGGGGAGAGAGGGGGAAGAGAAGCAGGGAAAGAACAAGAGAGGCAAAATCGTGATTAGCATTGCTAACGGTTCTTGGATTCAGATGCTGGCATACCTAATAAAAGTCTGTAGTATGTAAAAGTCAGTCTAGCTTTTTTTTTTTCTAAGTTATTCTTATTTTATGTGTATGAATGTTCTGTCTGCATGTGTGCCTGGGTGCCATGTGTGTGCTATGCCAGTGGAGGGCAGAAGAAGGTGTAAGATCTCCAGGAACTGGAGCTGCCCTGTAGGTACTGGGAACTGAACTTGGGTCCCCTGCAACAGCAGCCACTGAGCTGTCTTTCCAGCTCCAAGCTCAGCTTTCTCAGCACAGCACCGAATACACTCGGTTGGAGCCACCCATCCCGCCTCTCCACCAGATGCCCAACTTGTGCCTTAGGTCACATACAAGGTAAAAAGCTAAAACCCTGTTGATTTATGATGCCAGATTGTGTGTGTGAAAACATAGAGCAGCTAGCTAGTCCAGATGGACCATTTGCACATACAACTGTCAAATTTAAACATTAACACCCAGAGTTTATCCTGAGAGAGCAGAATATTGACAAATACCCTTGAAGTGTCAAAGGTAATATTCTTGAAATTATTTAAGATGAAACTGTGTTTAAAAATGTTATTATTAAAGAGCCAGCGATTGAACCAGGTCTTTGTGCATGATAAGAAAACAATCTCCTATTGAACTCTACCCCTAGCCAAAATAAACAGAAAAATAAATAAATAAATGGTCAAATGCATTTTTCCAAATAAAGCTACTTAAGTGAGTCCTAAAGTGACAGGGTCATGGGTCAGCTTGCTTAAGATGATATACTGCAGTAGGCCTGGGGCCAGACATCACCTTATCAGCCCTGTCCTTTTCTTGCAGAGCACCTGGTTTGGATGAGAACTAATTTATCTAGTTGCCAGACACAGAGAGATAGCTTTGGATTTTTAGAAAAGGAAGTGGTCTTTATTTTGTTTTGTTTGTTTTTGATTTTTGTTTTTCCAGTTGTACTGGGGCTGGAACTCAGGGCCTCATTCAGGCTACCTAGACACTGTACCACTTAGGTACATCCTCAGCCCGACTTCACCCTCTACAGAGCAACAAAACCCATTCATAGGCGACAGTATGGTGCCTACCCATAGACCACAGGCAAAGTCTTATCTCCTCTCAAGAGATGCAACCATGCAACTTCCAGAACTAAGGATAAGGAAGCATTTTTATATTTTAGAAGATATTTCGATACTAGAGCAGCCAAGGGGGCAGGGGAAGGGGCCAAACCAAACCAAACCAAACCAAAAAACAACAAACAAACAACCCCCCTTCCCTCCCCCTCCCTTCAAAAAAAACCTTGTCTATCAAACACTTAAGAAGTCTACACACAGATAGGCAGACGGCAGACGTGCTGGAGGGGAGGGGAAGCGCTCTGGTAGTTACAGAACTACACAAAGATACAATGCACCTGCCTGTGCACCAGAATTAAGTAAGAGTAACATCGTCTTACCTGAAGTTCCTGGGGAAGCAGTTTGAATGGACAGAAAAACAAACAAAAGGTCTATTTAAAATGATATAATGTATAAAAGCACTCCAGTGCATTTTAGTTTCCACACAACAACAGTGCTAGCTACATATTCTTCAGTAGACACAACTCTTACAAAAGAAGGACAACATGCCTGAACTCCAAGCTAAAAAAAAAACCATCACTATTCGCCCTCAGAGTTCCAGCTCGTCTTCCTGGCAGAGGACGAGGCTAAAGTGATGTCAGGAGTCCACGTGCGGAAGCAGTTTCCTACTTCAGCAACAACATTGTTCTCCTTAACACCTATTTATTTAGAATGTCTGAACCCTTGTTTGTGAGGAAATGGTTAAATGTCACGGGAGAGAAAAGAGGGTCAGGAAGGGGCATCCATTGGTCCCACTTCCGAAGCTAAAAGTGCGGTTGCGATCTGTCCACTGCAGCTGGGAGACTGCCACCCCGGGGATACAGCCCCTTGAAAAGATCCTGCAAACTCCAAGGGCAAGAGCTTACTCAGATGCCCAAATTAACTGGAGACTTTGCTTGTTTCTTTGTTTTTGTTTTGGCAATCATGTTTTGACGAAGAAGCCAGAGTACACTTTGTCACCAGCTATTTGCCACTGGTGGGACTGTCTGATGACTGGCACAGAGAATGTCAGCTGCATGCCCGACACTGCTCCACATGGCCTGCACAGGGCATCTGACTCCTCATGCTAGGTCCACAGGAAGTGTTTTTGTTTGTTTGTTTTGTTTTTTTAAAGATTTTTAAAAAATATATATATATGAGTATACTGTGGCTGTCTTCAGACACACCAGAAGAGGGCATCAGATCTCACTACGGATGGTTGTGAGCCACCATTTGATTGCTGGGAATTGAACTCAGGACCTCTGGAAGAGCAGTCAGTGCTCTTAACTGCTGAGCCATCTCTCCACCCTGAAAGTTTTTCATTATACCCACTGGCCCAAGGGGCAGACCTGAGATTGATGAGGACTCAGGCTCAAATGCTTCCATTTTACTGTGCTCTTGACATCTCAGTGTCTTTTATTTTAGTCCAGAAACTGCAAAGCATCCTCTAAGGGTTCTCTTCTTTCTTTCTGAAACAGGGGTCATCTGTGTTGACTAGGCTAATTTTGAATTCCTGGGCTCAGGAGACCCTCCTGCCTTCAAGTACCTGGGATTACCAAAGTGTTTACATTTTTTTAAAACTACTTTGTTTGGATTAATTTTTCTTATTTTCTCGAGCTCCTTATACAAATATTAATCTGAAAATACTGGTTTCATTTTCTGTGTACACGATTCACATGCAGTGCCTGCAGAAGCCACAAGAGGGCGTCGGATTCCCCTGGACCTGAGAGTTACAGATGGCTGTGAGCCACTGGATGGGTGCTGGGAACCGAGCCCAGGTCTTCTAGAAGAGCAGCTGGTGCAGGTAACTGCTGAGCCTCCTCTCCAGCTCTCTAACATCCTAACCTTAGATTATAAAAGTAACCTACGTGATTTTCAGTTGTCAGTTGCTGAGGACAATACAGAGATAATGACAGATACGTTCTGGTATTATTTATCGTCCCTGGAAAACAGCAGTTTTGTTTGTTTGTTTGTTTGCGTGTTTTGCTTTACTCGGGGCTGAAATAGTCAGGTAGTCAAGCAGGTTAGACTTGTTAGATAAGTGTTCTGCCACTGAGCTAGTCATCCTGGGGCTGAGACAGGAGGATGCCGCCTTTGGTGTCAGTTTAACTTCTGGAAAGCAGACGGTGCTGCGCGCTTGAACTTTAACCTAAGACCAGGGTTAGGTCAGCTGCTCGATCAAGGAGCCCCGACCTCAGCAGAGCACTCAGCACTGGCTCACCGGCATTTCGGAAGGACTCCAAACTGATGTGTTTTGCATTATCACTTCAAAAGCATCTTCGCTGCATTTAGTGAATTCCTTCTTGGTCACTAATTATGGTTGGCAGATTCCCCTGCAATCCTCTGAATAGGTTTGAGAACAGTTTAGGTTTTGAGAACAGTTTAAGATGAAGATTAAGCAGGCATTCATTTGAAGCGTGCCTTGGGGGTCATTTTTTCTTTTTCTTTTTCTTTTTCTCTTTCCTTTTCCTTTCTTGAGACAGGGTCTCACTATGCAGCCCTGGCTGTCCCGGACCACCAGGCTGGCCTTAAACTCAGACATCAGCTGGTGTCTGCCTCCCCAGTGCTGAGGTTGAAGGTGGGTACCAAAATATCCGGAAGTACTTTTTTCTCTTACTATCTTTTGTGGGGGTGGGGCAGGGAGGTAGCAATGAAGATACTCTTAGGTCTGGGTTTTCTCAGTGTGCTATTATGCTATTCTTTCTGTCAGCCACTCAGACTCTCATTTCCCCATGAGATCACAGTTAAGTTAGGAGACGCCGCCTACCTACCGCAGGCTATAATCAACTTTCACTTTGGGCCTTTAACTGTAAGGGCTGAAGTTGGAAGTAGAGTGCATTTAGTTAAGTTGGAATTGACCAATGCAGCATTAGGAGACACAATCTTGAGTTTTCATTCCCCAGAGGCAAGACACTGCCTCTCCCAGGGAACATGCCCCGAGCTATACAATCAAGGTGTTTCTCCTCCTCCTCCTCCTCCTCCTCCTCCTCCTCCTCCTCCCAGGCCTACAGAGGCCAGCAATGGATCTTATTATTGCCATTCCAAACAGACAGATCTGCACATGCCTGCCAGGACTTGAATTCAGCTGCCCCAGATGTCTGGAATGCCGACCACCAACCAACCCCGAAGCAGGCTAAGACAGCGGATCTGTCTCCCGCTTCATATTTCATTCTAAGCACTAATGATTTCATTAAACAAGGCATAGGAATGGAGGAGCCCGAGGGCTCCGATCTCATGGGGTTTGAAGTGACGGAATCACCGCAACTTTACATTAGAAATGGAACTGTTAGCATATTTTGCCCAGGTCCCAGGCTTAGAAAGGATGTGTTTCTGTGATTTCAAAACAAAACAAAACAAAATTCTCCCTCAGACTAGACACACAGTCTCTGTGTAGTCATTAGGATTCAGATCTTTGCCATTTAAAAATAAGTTGGCAACTTTTGCTTCGGGCTCAGACAGGAAGGGTGGGGTGATTTGTGCAACAGTGAAGCAGCTGTTCTTTGCAGAACTTGATTCAAAACTGAGTTTACAGCTCTAACTAGAGAACTTGCTAGAGAGGGTGGTCAGTAGAGAAAGCAACACTATGTCGTTAGGCAGGTGAGCGAGTGTTTGACTGAGAATACACCGTACCTCCCCGTCCTCCAGCTCCACGTCCAGGAAATCGAAATCCCTGAAGACCCTGAATTGCTGTTCGCTGTTGGTGTCATCCATGTTCTCCTGCTCCCGGGGGCCGTCCTCGGACGACACCAGGCTCGTCTGATGCTCCGGAAGATCCAGGTCCCCACACGAGGAAAAAATCACCTACGAATCAAAAGAAGCCTCTTTTGAGAAACTCACCGCCCTCCAGTTGTTTGTGCGGTGAGCGATGGCCATTGGTTCCCTGGACAACTGTGTCTCCAGTACACACCTAATTCCTTAAGTGGGTATTTTTAGAATGTTCTTTTATTATTTATGTTGGACAGGTGCCTTTGGATTAAACTCGCTGCAAACACTCAACTTCATACAACTACAAAAGCACTCTAGAGTTGAACAGCTATCTCTTAGTGGGGATGGTGGGACACTGTGTGTATGTGTGTGTGTGTATGTGTGTGTGTGTGTGTGTGTGTGTGTGTGTATAAAACAACTAAGCATGTGTTCGCAGACAAACTGGAACAGCTAAAATTTTCCACTCTTCTAGAGCTGACTGAGGTTAGAAATCATTTATCTTCACACGTCAAATGTATATAAATAATTTTCAAAGGATGACGTCAAGATATATTATTGTAAAATAAACCACGGGAACAAAGAATTTAACCCTTTGAAAGGTAAACCAGAGATCGGGAAGGATTAATAAAGAGAAGCCAAATTTTTATGTTTTGGTTCCTTTTATTTAGACATTTTATTTTTAATTTGTTAATTAACTTCTTGAGACAGGGTCTCACTGTGAGTCGAAGTCGGCCTGGAATGCTCTGTGGAGAAGAGGGAGTTCTTAAACTCAGAGGCAGGCTTGCCTCTGCCTCCGAAGTGCTGGGATATTAACACGGGCTCAGGACCCAGCAAAATCAGAAAAGTAAGCATAAATACCAAGTGCGGAGGTTAAAGTTGTGTGCTCCCACACCCAGCGACTGAGACATTTTAATAGACCTTTTAAAAATGGTTGATTTAGACGGAAGGAACAACCAGGCAGAGACTGCCCCATCTGGGGATCCATCCCATAATCAACCACCAAACGCAGACACAATTGCATATGTCAGCAAGATTTTGCCGACAGGACCCTGATATAGCTGACTCTTGTGAGGCTATGCCAGTGCTTGGCAAATACAGAAGTGGATGCTCACAGTCATCTATAGGCTGGAACACAGGGCCCCCAATGGAGGAGCTAGAGAAATTTACCCAAGGAGCTGAAGGGGTCTGTAACCCTATAGGAGGAACAGCAATATGAACTAACCAGTACCCCTGGAGCTCGTGTCTCTAACTGCATATGTAGCAGAAGATAGCCTAATTGGCCATCATCGGGAGGAGAGGCCCCTTGGTCTTGCAAAGATTATATACCCCAATACAGGGGAATGCCAGGGCCAGGAAGTGGGAGTGGGTGGGTTGGAGAGCAGGGTTGCGGGAGGGTATAAGAGACTTTTGGGATAGCATTTGAATTGTAAATCAAGAAAATATCTAATAAACAACAACAACAACAAAAAAGGTTGATTTGTTCTGTTTTTGTTTTCTGAGATAAGGTCTCACTCTGTCTTGCAGGCTGGCCTGGACTCACTATGTAGCCCAGGCTGCCCCAGCCTCCTGAGGTTTAGAGGTATAAGCCACCATGCCTGTCTTACTAGAACTCTGGAGCACTAATAAACTGCAAAGGCTTTGCTAGCCAGTCTCAGCTGAATACAGATATGAAACTAAAAGCTTTCTTTTGTGAACTGAAGTCCCCGGGTGTAAGGGTGTATTAGTGGAAGATGCTACAACAATGAAGGACCCAATCAGAACCTCATTATTGTGGAGGGTTAGAATGCTGCCGATCCAGAGCTAAAATCATCTTGGACTATTTTTAGTCTTTGTTGTTATTGTCTTTCTTGTTTTTGTTTTTGTTTTGGGAGAGGGTTTCTCTCTGGAGCCCTGGTTGTCTCGGGTCTTGTTCTATAGACCAGGCTGGCATCAGACGCCGAGATCCGCCTGCCTCTGCCTCCTGAGTGCTGGGATTAAAGGTGTGCACCACCGCCTGACTGTTTTTAGTCTTCATAATGCCCATTCTTTGTTCACCCACTCGATTAATAAGTCAAAACTTTGAAACACATTCTTAGCAGGCCTGCCCAAGGTGAGAATGTTATCAGAATGACATCGGGCAGCAGGGATTCGCACCTTTGGGGTCACATGCCTGCCTTCAGTCTTCTACAGTGCATTTGGTAAATGTTGTAAGTTCTAACTAGGAAACATTGCATGGTGGAACACATCAGTCAGCTCAACCTGAATCTGTGTTCCCAGGCCATGACCACTAAAATGTGGCTCAAGAGCTTAAGAAGAAACCGTATTAATTCTTTGGAGGGGAGAGCTATAGTCTGTGCTGACACTTTACATAACCATTATAATGTTCTCTTGTTCCTTTAAAGTGGGCAAGATTTTATAAGAACAGAAATATTACAAATATCTTTCCAAGGTAAAAAGAATGAACGGGTATGAACAGTTTTTTTTTTTTTTTTCTTTTTCTAGTGTATAAAGATAGCTTTGGGGCTGGAGAGATGGCTCAGTGGTTTAGAGCACTGACTGCTCTTCTGAAGGTCCTGAGTTCAAATCCCTGCAACCACATGGTGGCTCACAACCATCCGTAATGAGATCTGACGCCCTCTTCTGGTGTGTCTGAAGACAGCTACAGTATAATTACATATAATAATAAATACAGCTTAAAAAAAAAAAAAAGACTTATTAAAGAGATAGCCTTGTGTTGTGGACGACATAGATTAAGCATCTCAGATTTGAAAACTCCAGATCTTAAAATGTTTTAAATCTGAAACTTTCATTATTAATTAATTAACTTACTAAGACAGGGGTTTTCTTTATAATTCTAACTGTCCTGGAAGTCACTCGGCAGACCAGGCTGGCCTTGAACTCACAGAGGTCCATCTGCCTTTGCATCCCAAGCGCTGGAGTTAAAGGCACGTGCCACCACACCTAGATTATATCTGCAATTTCATTTTTTTCCCCTGGGACAGGGTTTCTCCTTGTGTAGCCCCTGGCTGTCCGGGAATTCACAGAATCTGCCTGGCTTTGCCTCCTGAATGTTAGGATTAAAGGCCTGTGCCGCCACTGCCACCACCACCTGGCAAACCTGAAACTTTTAAAGATGAAAGTTCCATGTCTGCAGATTCTGAAGAAGTCTAGATTTTGAGGGGTGATCACTGGGTCAGTTCTACCCCAAATTCACCCAAATCTAAAATCCACTGCAGCTGGAAGAATCCATTCCCAGGCACAGCAGAGAGGGAACAAACACTTCACCTGTTTTCTGTGTGTGTGTGTGTGTGTGTGTGTGTGTGTGTATTTGGGTGCATGTGTGTGTGCACATGTGTGCAACACGACACACACAGGGATCACAAAGAGTGTGTGAGACAATCAAATGAAGGGTTGTGGAGCCGTCAGTCTGTCTGATTACCTCCAGGGAGTCGCCTTTCCTGGTGAGCACTGCTTTAATGACTGGGGTGCACTACGGGCAAACGCAAACATTGTGCCCAGAGAGTATAAGGGCCAGTGTGGATTTAGCTGCCCCAACGGCAGTGAGAGACAGCCCTGGCCAGCCATTCAGATGGCAGAACCAAAGGCTCTGGTTTTTCTCTGCTGTGGGCCATGCTGCACTGAGCGAGGCCACGGGAGCAGTCCTCAGATACTGAAGTCATACTACAAAGGTGGCTTAAACAGAAACCCAGTTTAGCTTTCCCAGCTGAAAGGAGTAACCAGTTAACCGGTTGGCAAGTTTTCACGGGTCTCCAATATTTATTTCACCTGTTCACGGAGTAGACTAAGAGGAGTGTTTGGTGTTGCGACAGTCAGGATCGTGTGTGTGTGTGTGTGTGTGTGTGTGTGTGTGAGTGTGTGTGTGTGTGTGTGTAATATAGTCTGGCCATGTTTACAAGAGTAACAAAGGTCTGAACACAGCTGTTTCTATAGGCAAACAGCAGTGAGGTCTTCCTCGTCTCTGAGATCACAATTCATGGTGTGAGGAGTAGTAAGGTGGGGGGCTGAATGCGGATGGCGCCTATCAGACCTGTCAGCCATACTGTAGTCTTCAACACCAATGACAGAGAAGTCCAAAGGCAAAATCGATACAGCTGTGGCACAGGGGGGAACTTACCGAAGGGTTTTTGCTTAGTCCGACTTCCTGGCCACACAGAGAGAGGACGTGCACTAGCTTCTCTTTCGTTCTTTTCTGGAAGATGGGAAAACACAGGGGAGGTTTTCATTCTGGGTCCCACGAACAAGTCTGCCTGCGTACACACAGGTTCGGGCCACAGAGAGTGAATGGCGGTTGCTCTAGCTAGGATTTTTTTTTTTTTATTGCTTTGAGGAAACGGCATGACCAAAAAAGCAAGCAGGGGAGGAGAGGGCTTGTTTGGCTTACATTTCCAGATCCAAGTCAGGACAGGAACTAAAACGGGGCAGGAACCTGGAGGCAGGAGCTGATGCAGAAGCCACGGAGGGTGCTGCTTACTGGCTTGCTTGGCCAGCCTGCTTTCTTAGAGCTCCCAGGGCCACCATCTCAGAGATGGCTCCGCCCACAATGGGCTGGGTCCTCCCTCTCCGATCACTAACGAAGAAAATGGCCTCCAGGTTTGTTTGTAGCCTGATCTTCCTGAGGCATTCTCTGGATCAGCTTCCCTCCTCTCTGATGACGTAAAACTATATAGCGTAGTTACGCAAACCCCTATTTGGGCTGACTAGATAGCTCAGCTGGTAAAGATAACCCCTCAAGTATATAAAGTTTTAAAAAATGAAAAAATTTTTTTTTGGTGGTACTGAGGAGTAAATCTAGGGTGCAATGCATGCCAGGCAAACGCTCTTAGCACAGAGGAGGACCCTCTTTTTATTTATTTATTAAACAATTTTTATTTTATGGGTAAAAGGGTTTTGTTTGCATGTATGTATGTGCACCACATGTGTGCGATGGCTGAAGAGGCCAGCAGAGGGCGTCAGATTCCTCTGGAACTGGAGTCACAGATGGTTCTGAGCTGCCATGTGGGTGCTGGGAACAGAACTCAGGGCCCCTGTAGCAACCGGTGCTCTTAACTGCTGAGCCATCTCTTCAGCTCACAATAATAAAGTAAATATTATTTATTTATTTTAAAGTGGCTGTTAACTAAAACAAGTCCCTCTCCGTATCTGAACCGTGTAGGGCAGACCTGTTTTCAGGGAGGGTGTGTGTTCTATGAAAACCCTAGACCTTTCCATTCCCATCCAAGTGCTCCCTTGAGATCTCTTCCTGTGTGGAAGAACGTTTGGTTTCAGGATGGCTTGGCTTTCTGTTCATCAGAAAGAAATCTATTTTGTTACAGAACAAGCATTTCCTGGCTCCTGTGAGATCATTTTTACTGTCTGTTCACTGAAAGCTCTCAGTTATTCATAAAGCAAGGTAGAGTTAAAACTAAGTAGATTTAAATCCATTTGGTTTTCTTCAAAAACTTTCTTTTCCTCTTATGTATGGAGTCTCCCCTAGAATCAAGAGATAACGTGAACCTAGAGTTGTTAATGTACTTAAGAACCGGTCACAAAGCAATCATGTGAATCCCCTTTTATCTGATTTTGCTTTGTTAGATGGAAAGTTCTGGAGGGTGCTATTCACCCTAAGATCTTCTTCTTCCTCCTTCTCTCCTCTTTTGAGGCAGGACTGTCCTGGAACTCATTATATAGACCAGGCTGGCCTGGAACTCACAGATCTGCCTGCTTCTGGCTCTAGGATTAAAGGCATGCACCACTACTCCTGGCTTAAGATTTTCTTTCTTTATGGAACTTGGCTCACTGCATCTTTCGTCCCAACTTACAGAAGTACTCACTATGGGGTCATTTCAAAGCCAGGCAAGAGGATGTTCCTGCTGAAGGATGGCAGATTCCCCAGATATTTCCCTAGATCTTAGTCTCGTTCTCTAATTCTGAAATCAGTGCAACAAGGCACAGGGGCAGAACCCTCCACTTCTTCCTCACCATGACTGTGGTCATCAGCCACTGTGCTGTGTCACTAGGTTCTGTGGCGCGCTGGAGATGACAGTGAGCTGTGTGGTGTTCAGACACAGTATTGGACTTGCCCAGTACCCACATGGCCTGCTTTTGATAACCTGGGCTTGCTTTTGATTCTGGGGAGGTCTCTTTGCTGCCATTTTCAAACACGTTTCTTCTCCTGGGCTGGAGAGATAGCTTAGCAGTTAAGAGTACTTGTTGCTCTTGCAGAGGACCTGGGTTCAATTCCCAGCACCCACATGGCAGCTCACGACCATCTGTAAGTTCAATTCCAGGGGGATCTGACACCCTCTCCTGACTTCTGTAGGTACCGCATGCACACGGTGCACAGATATACACAGGCAGGCATAGCACTCATATATACAGAATTAAAAACAAATCAATCTAACCGAAAGTTTCTCTTCCAGAGCCACTGTGGATGTCAGAAGAGGGCGGGTCCCCAGCTTGAAATCATTAGAATCCCAAACCATAAAATCTGGAATCATTAGAATGTGCTGTAGCTTCCTAGAGAAAGGGTCGCCCTGAGAATAGAGCTCTCAAAGGTCACAGCAGGGGTCATGACATTAGGAAGGGAAGGAGGTGGGGCAGTAAGGAGAGGGAAGTTTAAGGCTCCTAACATCTGGGCACTGGGCACAGCTGTGCTTACAGCCAAGACAAATGAATGCTTCTGCCATCCTGGTCTTCAGTTTTTATCAAAAGCCCATGTGCTGCAGCCTGCAGCGCTATTGGGAGATGGCAGATCCGCAGGAGGTGGGGCCTAGTGGGAGGAAGCTAGGTTATTGGGGGTGGGCTCTTGAAGGGGGCAGCAGGACTCATGAGCCAATTCAACCTTTATTAACCCAACCCCTCAGGTATTTTGAATCTTTTGCACAATACTAACACAGATGGCGTAATAAATTCCTTTTCCACTTAAAATAACTTTCCAGTAGGTGTCTGGCACATGCCACTGAACTATTTCAGAACAATGCAGGCATTTTACCTGACAGCCTCGGGGCATCAATACTATGGCAGTTACCCTCAGGCTGTACCCAGTCCGAGGTTGTGATAACTAGACACAGAATTCTGATAGTTCCTTCTGCTCTCTTTGCAAAGTTTGGCACGCTGATGTCAACTATGCTTAAAGTTTATACTCTGAGGAGAATATCTGGAAGGCTCTTTGAGTGTGTGGCCCTGGCTTCTTTTCATAGGACATGGTGTTTGGAGGATTCTTTTGGACATGGGTTGGGGGCATGAAGGGATGGGACATGGGATGGGGGCAAGGGTCAGAAGTGCTTTCCACATTTGTAAGGCTGCCACGTGAAACAGGGGGCAGACCAGATTTTGTTTGCAAGCCATAAGAGAGGTAGGGTCAATGAGAGAAGAGGCAAGAGTCAGAACAGCCCACCACGGCCTGTCCACAGATAAAAGGATTGACTTTCAATGCGTGAGACCCATTGCTGGAAGGGTTGGGGTCTAGTTGGCAATGTTACTGGGGCAATGGTGAATGGCAGAGATTAGTTTCGCGTATGGAGCGGTACCTGAGAATACTGGGGTCTTTTCCAGCTCACAGGAACAAGGACATTGGAGTTGGAGCCTGAGGAGGTAGAGGATGCACTCCGGGTGACGGCCATGGCCCTAGGCTTCCCATCCCGTCCAGAGGAATTCTGGAGTTCATCGTACCGTCTCCCAATGATTGGAGTCTGGAGAAAGAACGACGCAGAGACATTACGATCCCATCTCAACACTTCTACAGGGCAAGGAACTGCTCAGCCTAGAAGTAATTAAAAACTGATCGTGTGGAAGCTGGGTGAGGTGGTGCACACCTTTAATCCCAGTGCTTGGGAAGCAGAGGCAGGTGGATCTCTGTGAGCTCGAGGCCAGCCTGGTCTACAGAGTGAGTTCCAGGACAGCCAGGGCTACACAGAGAAACCCTGTCTTGAAAACAAAACCAAAACAAAACAAAAATCTGATTAGAATCAGATGAGATTCAGAAACCCAGTGTTAAATGCTGGCTCGTTTTCCTGGTGTTCGGTACTTGTTCTGATCCACTTGCATAATGAATATTTCCCCACTCTCCTTGTCAGCAAGAAACCAATGCGATGACCTCATTATGCTTTAGACTCTAGCGATGAAGGCAGAAGCAAAGTGAAGCCAATTTTCAGATGTGTAAGCTTGAAAGAATCATTCTCTTTCCCTCTCCTCCTGCTCTTCTTGTCACCACCCCGAGTCTGTCTGTCTGTCTTTCTCCATCTCTGTCTGTCTCTGTCTCTGTGTCTCCGTCTCCCCTCCCTCCCTCCCTCTCCCCCTCTCTCCCCCTCTAGCCCCAGTCTGTTTGCCTTGAACTTGCTCCCCAGACCATGCTGGCTTTGGGTGGAAGCCCCTGTTTCCTGTGTGCTGCAATTACAGGCTTCTCTGACCAGAACAAACTTGCAGAAATGTCTTATAATAATAAAAGATTAAAAATTCATTTCTTTCTCTCCAATCTCTGGTCATCAGTATGTACTCCCAGTTATTGACAATTTTATCTAAATTATTTCTACCATTTCAATTATTCAAATGGACAAGGTCAGGGCCGAAGTATTCTTAATACTTGATAACGCTCACTTTCTGAGGCTCCTACAGCATGTGGTCAGGCAGGAGAGCACCTTCTACATTCTGCCTCCAACAAGGTCTCAACTAGAGATCCTTGAAGTGGCAGAAACTGACCGGAACCTCCTGTCCCTAGCTCCTAAGGGCCTATTGGTCTGGAGCAGTTCTGGGTCCCTGGGAGCTGAGGGAATTCAGATTAATTGGCTAATACCGTCTCTGAGTTTTTGGATCCAAACAAATTCTTCCTCTCTCTAGGCAACTGCTTTTACCCATCAGCGTCCTATCCTCAGGCTATAGAAAAAGTCACAGCGGGTCAGGACCTCTGAGATGTCGAAGTGGAAGTCCAGGGTCTTGCCCGGCAGTTCCTTTGAGGCGCTGGTCCACACCCGGTGGAGTTCTATCTTGGAGAGGTCACTGTGTTGGTAGGAAGGCAACACCAGGCTGGCTGATCGAGAGACGACCAGCTTCAGGATGTTCAACGCTTCCCTCCAGTGAATGCTCTGTTGGCGAGACACATCCAAGGGTTAAGGGTGAGTCCAATGTCTTCAGATCCAACGCTCACTAACAAACAATCTCGTGACCAGTCAGAACTCACTGACTTAAAGACATAAAGGAAGTTTGTAGTAAGGAAATGACTAATGATATACAGAGAGCGTCTATAAGTGAAATGAACCACACTGAGGGAGTTAGCAGATAATACAGACCCGCTGTGTCCATACTGATGTCACTTAAATCAGTGGTTTTCAACCTAACACTGTGGTTCTTTAGCAGCTCCTAATGCGTGGTGACGCTCAGAGTCAGGACATTATTTTTGTTGCTATTTCATAACTGTAATTTTGTTATTGTTACGAGTTGTAATGTAAATATGTATTTTTTTGATGGCATTAGGTGGCCCCTGTAAAAGGGTCATTCGTGCCCCAAGGGGAACCCACATGTTGGGACTTAACATGACTGACTTAGTTCACTGATTTAGTTAAAAATTGCAAGGTGTTATTATTTTTTTAAAAAAGATTTATTTATTTTATGTATATTGAGTACACTGTAGCTGTCTTCAGACACACCAGAAGAGGGTATCGGATCCCATTACAGATGGTTGTGAGCCACCATGTGGTTGCTGGGAATTGAACCCAGGACCTCTGGGAGAGCAATCAGTGCTCTTAACCTCTGAGCCAAGTCTCCAGCCTGCAAGCTACCTTATGTTGACAAAAGGAGAAAAGCTTCACATGCATGGGAGACCGCGGATCATTCAGAAGTCATCGTCTCCAGGGTCCTGTCTTCTGGTCTTTCTGTTCCTCTGGGTCCTGCTGCTACTCTCTTCTTCACTGGGAAGACTGATCTCTCTCCACCTTACATCACACCCTCCTTGCCTGACACAGGAATAGAGGTGCTTCCCACCTCTTCCCTTACACCCCCACCCCCGCCACCACCCCATCCCACCCCCCCAATCATCTGGTCCCTGCAAATCAGCCGTCTCCTCTCTGCCTTGCTTAGAACATTTCAGTGGTTTTTCTTTTAAAACATTTTATTTATAGCCTGGTGGTGGCGCACGCCTTTAATCCCAGAACACAGGAGGCAGAGGCAGGCAGATTTCTGAGTTCGAGGCCAGCCTGGTCTACAGAGTGAGTTCCAGGACAGCCAGGGCTACACAGAGAAACCCTGTCTCGAAAAACCAAAAGGATTCATTTATAACTTTTGTATATGGAAGTATGTTTCTGTGCATGTATGTATATATGTATATGTATGTGTGTGTATATACATGTACGTGCACCTATATTATTTTGTATGTACCATGTACTTGAAGCTTTGAAGGCCAAAAAAAGGCACTAGATTCCTCTGGAATGGGGTTACAGGCAATTGTAAGCCACCATATGGGTGCTGGAAATTGAACTTGGGTTTTCTGCAAGAGCAGCCTGTACTCTTAACCTCTGAGCCATCTCTCCGAAGTGAGTATCTTAATATCCCAAGGAAACAGGCCATGTGCTCTGAACCGTCCCCTCCTCCTGTGAGTACTAACCTGTGACTAAATGCACACTGAAGACATAATTAATGGGAATTCCTGAAGACAGGAATTCCCATTAGCTCTCGAAAAATGAGGTGGAGGGAGAAAAAAAAAACCTTAGAAATTAAATTTTACATTCTGGAAAACATTGTCTAAAATGAACACTATATGGTTTTTGTGAATGTCATTAACCAGAAGAAAAATCCAGTGTTTGCCCTTGGCATCTGGGATGCACTGAGTACATCCCTTAGAAGGGTTAAGATGCCACAGGACAGACAAACAGATGCCTCCACCGCTGGGTGTGGCACGCGCCGACTCCAGGGAGGTGGTATCTGGACCCCCTTCCATCTGTGTGGTCGCACAGAACAGATTAGCTTTCAGGCTGTAGGCCTTCATCTGTTTTGCTGATGTAGTCTCAGGACAGGGCTTTAGAGAGGTCTCTGGGCATTTGCTGATGCTGACCCCGTGTGCTGCTGGGCGGATGCTGGCCCAGTGCAAGAAGCCCGGTGCCTCTGAGCCAGGTCCACAGGACATCTCTGTGTCTATCCGCTGATATCCTGGCCCCGAGTCTGGTTGGTGCGTGCGTGTGTGTGTGTGTGTGTGTGTGTGTGTGTGTGTGCGCGCGCGTGTGTGTAAATTTCTCTTAAAGATTTATTTATGTATATGAGTACACCATTGCTCTCTTCAGACACACCAGAAGAAGGCATCAGATCCCATTATAGATGGTTGTGAGCCACCATGTGGTTGCTGGGATTTGAACTCAGGAAGAGCAGTTAAGGTGCTCTTAACCACTGAGCCGTTTCTCCAGCCCCGTGTGTATATAAATTTTAATTTTTTTTCTTCATAAAGCCAGTTTATTTCTGCAGAGGAGGTGTTCTATGTTTACATTCTGGGAAGAAGCAGAAAGAAACAAACTCCCCCTCTCAGAACTGGGGTCCCTGAGTCCTCAGTAGCACGTTGTGTTTCAACCGTCTTTACTGGGGACCAAAGAGGTTGGGATCATGAAGCGTCAAACTAGTTACCAGCCGTTCAAAGTTACCCAGGCTCCGAGGTGGACATGACAGATTTTCCAGGCCAAGAGACCTGCTGTGACACGGGGGTGGGGATGGGGGGTGGGGGAGGGGGCGACTGAAGGTGAGCAAAAGATCAGTCTGGTCCTGGGGCGGCCGAAGCAAGGCCTGATGCAGTGTGACATCAGCTTGCCGGGAAGGAACCAGGCATCGTGACAGCAGCCTCTTGGGGATAATTTCTCCAAACAGAGAGGCTGCACAAATAGCATGTGCACAGCCCAAGCCCCCTGCGCCCCGCCAACGGCCTCAAAACTGGTACCGCGCAGTCGCAATCGCTTCGCCCTGCACGTGAGCCTGCAGCTCCAGATGTTCTATGATCAGACTCTGGTCGATCACAGGATGGCAGGAAACTTCTTGGTTTTTCTGGCACCGGTCGGGGGTGTCACTCACATCAATGGCCTCTGTGGGGAGGATGGTGGAGAAGGCGCCTCCGAACTGTGGACAGCTTCTGGTGGGCTCCATAGATCTAGTACTGGAGTCTGGACATTAGCGAGGTTTTAAAGAAACCTACACGAGCCTTTGAGGCATCATTTCCCCTGGTGTTTCCGGAGTAGCCACCATAAATTTTAATTTTAATTGATTAGTTTATTGAGACAGGGTCTGGCCTGGCCTGGAATTCATTATGTAGATTAAGTTGTCCTCAAGCTCAGAGATCCCTGTGTCTCTCCTTCCATGTCTGGACTTTTTGCATTTATATTATATTATATTATATTGGCTTTCTTTTTTTGAGACAGGGTTTCTCTGTATAGCCCTGGCTGTCTGGGAATTAACTTTGTAGACCAGGCTGGTCATGAATTCACAGAGAGCCACCTGTCCCTGTCTCCCAAGTACTGAGATTAAAGGTGTGCAGTGGCCATTTTTATTAATATTTGAAGGGCTGCTTGTTAAGAAATGCTAACATATATGCAGAAGCCAGCATAACAAGCTGTTACGCTCTTATCATTTATTCACACTTTGTCATTCTTTTTCATTTCTCTGATTCTTTGCTTGGTTTTTAGAGTATTTTTAGCCTTAAGTTTCTAAATCCCATGGACCATCCAGAGACTACCCCACCCAGGAATCCATCCCATCATCAGCCACCAAACCCAGACACTACTGCATATGCCAGCAAGATTTCGCTGAAAGGACCCCAATATAGCTGTCTCGTGTGAGGCTATGCCACTGCCTGGCAAACACAGAAGTGGATGCTCACAATCATCTATTAGATGGAACACAGGGCCCACAATGGAGGAGCTAGAGAAAGTACCCAAGGAGCTAAAAGGGTCTGCAACCCTGTAAGTGGAACAACAATATGAACTAACCAGCACTCCCAGAGCTCATGTCTCTAGCTGCATATGTAGCAGAAGATGGCCTAGTTGGCCATCATTGGGAAGAGAGGCCNGTGTGTGTGTGTGCGCGCGCGTGTGTGTAAATTTCTCTTAAAGATTTATTTATGTATATGAGTACACCATTGCTCTCTTCAGACACACCAGAAGAAGGCATCAGATCCCATTATAGATGGTTGTGAGCCACCATGTGGTTGCTGGGATTTGAACTCAGGAAGAGCAGTTAAGGTGCTCTTAACCACTGAGCCGTTTCTCCAGCCCCGTGTGTATATAAATTTTAATTTTTTTTCTTCATAAAGCCAGTTTATTTCTGCAGAGGAGGTGTTCTATGTTTACATTCTGGGAAGAAGCAGAAAGAAACAAACTCCCCCTCTCAGAACTGGGGTCCCTGAGTCCTCAGTAGCACGTTGTGTTTCAACCGTCTTTACTGGGGACCAAAGAGGTTGGGATCATGAAGCGTCAAACTAGTTACCAGCCGTTCAAAGTTACCCAGGCTCCGAGGTGGACATGACAGATTTTCCAGGCCAAGAGACCTGCTGTGACACGGGGGTGGGGATGGGGGGTGGGGGAGGGGGCGACTGAAGGTGAGCAAAAGATCAGTCTGGTCCTGGGGCGGCCGAAGCAAGGCCTGATGCAGTGTGACATCAGCTTGCCGGGAAGGAACCAGGCATCGTGACAGCAGCCTCTTGGGGATAATTTCTCCAAACAGAGAGGCTGCACAAATAGCATGTGCACAGCCCAAGCCCCCTGCGCCCCGCCAACGGCCTCAAAACTGGTACCGCGCAGTCGCAATCGCTTCGCCCTGCACGTGAGCCTGCAGCTCCAGATGTTCTATGATCAGACTCTGGTCGATCACAGGATGGCAGGAAACTTCTTGGTTTTTCTGGCACCGGTCGGGGGTGTCACTCACATCAATGGCCTCTGTGGGGAGGATGGTGGAGAAGGCGCCTCCGAACTGTGGACAGCTTCTGGTGGGCTCCATAGATCTAGTACTGGAGTCTGGACATTAGCGAGGTTTTAAAGAAACCTACACGAGCCTTTGAGGCATCATTTCCCCTGGTGTTTCCGGAGTAGCCACCATAAATTTTAATTTTAATTGATTAGTTTATTGAGACAGGGTCTGGCCTGGCCTGGAATTCATTATGTAGATTAAGTTGTCCTCAAGCTCAGAGATCCCTGTGTCTCTCCTTCCATGTCTGGACTTTTTGCATTTATATTATATTATATTATATTGGCTTTCTTTTTTTGAGACAGGGTTTCTCTGTATAGCCCTGGCTGTCTGGGAATTAACTTTGTAGACCAGGCTGGTCATGAATTCACAGAGAGCCACCTGTCCCTGTCTCCCAAGTACTGAGATTAAAGGTGTGCAGTGGCCATTTTTATTAATATTTGAAGGGCTGCTTGTTAAGAAATGCTAACATATATGCAGAAGCCAGCATAACAAGCTGTTACGCTCTTATCATTTATTCACACTTTGTCATTCTTTTTCATTTCTCTGATTCTTTGCTTGGTTTTTAGAGTATTTTTAGCCTTAAGTTTCTAAATCCCATGGACCATCCAGAGACTACCCCACCCAGGAATCCATCCCATCATCAGCCACCAAACCCAGACACTACTGCATATGCCAGCAAGATTTCGCTGAAAGGACCCCAATATAGCTGTCTCGTGTGAGGCTATGCCACTGCCTGGCAAACACAGAAGTGGATGCTCACAATCATCTATTAGATGGAACACAGGGCCCACAATGGAGGAGCTAGAGAAAGTACCCAAGGAGCTAAAAGGGTCTGCAACCCTGTAAGTGGAACAACAATATGAACTAACCAGCACTCCCAGAGCTCATGTCTCTAGCTGCATATGTAGCAGAAGATGGCCTAGTTGGCCATCATTGGGAAGAGAGGCCCTCTGGTCTTGCAAACTTTATATGACCCAGCACAGGGGAAGGCCAGGGCCAAGAAGTGGGAGTGGGTGGGTAGGGGAGCAGGGGCGGGGGGAGGGTACAGGGAACTTCTGGGATAGCATATGAAGAAAATATCTAATAAAAACAAAGTTTCTAAATTCCAAAGCAGCGAGCTTGCCTGGAACTGGGCATGCGCACATCCTCTTACTTTAAAGTCCTTCTTTGCAATAAGACACTAACGCAGGAAGTCCCCCCACCATATCAGCAAGGCAGGAGCTAGGAATCCTCAGCCCGTGTGCCCACAAGAAAGCTCTGCCCTTGAGACAAGGCAGAAAAGAGGTCGTTTTTCTTTCTTCTAAAAATGCCACTCAGGGTGTGGCCACCAAGCAGCACGTCTGTTGGTGGTGTGTCTGGGATATGGAGGAAGCAAGCACGGTCTCGTGCTGCCGGGTGGCGTTAGCTCGGACTAACGAGTGGATCGACCCAGTGCTCACCTGTACGTATTTTTCAATGGTCTTCAGGACTTCCATGTTAAACTGCTTGACGGGAACGACAGAGAGGTCCATGTAGCTGAGCAGACTGTAGATGACCTGCAGGAGCGGCTGCTGCATGCTGGGGAGGCCTTTCTCCAGCAACTGTGGGAGGCAAAGGGCAGCCAGTCAGCTCAGCATCTCTCCAGAAGTCCCCAGGCGTTCCTACAACCCTATGTATCGCCGCGCGCTCAGGACAGGAAACAGAACCCCTAGCCATTGGAGAAGTCCCCAGGCGTTCCCACACCCCTATCTATCCCCGCAGTGCCCTCAGGACAGGAAACGGAACCCTGAAGTACTGGCTGGCCTCTAACTCACAGAGATCCTCCAGCCTCTACCTTCCAAGGGTTGGGATTAAAGGCGCATGTAACAACTCCAGGCCAAAATCATAGTTATTGAATAAATGATAATGGAGGCAGTTCAGGGAGGCCTGGAATTATAAACTTAAAATTCAAATAGTAGGAAAAAAAAAAAACAGAAAATAAACCTCAAAAGGAAAACCACGGGGCACTATGGAAATTATGTAATTTAAAGATATAATTTGCTGCTCATCAGCTTGGCAAAGGTTAGGAATTGAGAATATTCGGAGTTGGTTAATGAAATAAATATTCATATATCATTAAAGATGTCAATTGGATAATTTAGCAGTGGAGACCAAGGAAACTAAAAAGTCTACATTTCTTATTTGTTTTTGTTTTGAGATATTGTTTCACTATGTCTTTGAGGTTTGGTCTGTTTCTACGGATTATAATGCTAAATTCTGTTCTGGTGGGTCTAGGTGAATTCTCATGATAACAGGCCATTGTGCAAACCTTGTTCCTTGATTTAAAACTATTGGTTAAGTAAAAGGGAAGCTACTTAAGGGAGAGAGGTGCAGAGAAGAGAGGAGGGAGGAGGAAGAGGAAGAAGAGGAGGAGGAGGAGGAGGAGGAGGAGGAGAAGGAGGAGGAGGAGGAGGCGGCGGCGGCAGAGCCAGTGTTACTGGGCAGGTAACACTGCCCAGTTGTACAGTGACAGGTTAGAAGGAGAAAGAAAGAGTCAGAGAATGAGAAGGAGCCAGAAGATTAGAACATATTGCCAAAGTTAGCATGAGGTCATTCAGGAGAAACTGAGAAGCCAGATTGGATCAGCCAGCTGGGGGAGGAGTTTGAGCCAGAACAGCTGACTTGAACCAGCCAGCCAGAGATCAATTTGAAAGAGCTAGAAAGGGTGAGCTCATTCAGCAGCAAGTCTCAGTGGCTGAGAACCTTCTAGGCCTAGATTAGATGGCATGGAGCCTAGAGGCTTCCAGGACCAGGCCTAGGTTTGCAGGTGGAGACAGTAAGCCTCAGAGACAACAATTACATCAGGTGAGGAAAAGTTTCTTTTATACTTATTTATTTATTTTTATGTATGGGGGTCTGGCTTGTGTATACGTCTATATACTATATGCTTGCGGTGCCTACAGAGGCCAGAAGAGGGCATCTGATCTCTTGGGACTGGAGTTAAGCTGTGAACTGCCATACAGGTGCTAAGAATCAAACTTTGATCCTCTGGAAGAGCAATGTGTGTTCTTAACTCCTGAACACCTCTGCAGTCTCCATAAAGCCTTTAGGAAAGGTATGTATTTATGTGCATGTGTGTGCCTAGGTGAATTTATGTGCAGTGCATATGTGCATGTGTCTATGAAGTCAAAAGATAGTGTAAGGGTAGCCTGGTCTACCAAGTGAGTTCCAGGACACCAGGGCTATACAGAGAAACCCTGTCTCAAAAAAAAAAAAAAAAAAAAGATAGTGTAAGGGCTCAGGGCTCAGCAGTTAAAAGTACTGGCTGCTCTTCCAAAGGACCTGGGTTCACTTCCGTGGACCCACATGGTAGCTCACAACTGTCAATTCTAATCCAGAGCACTCGACGCCCTCTTGTGGCCTGTGCAGGTACTACATGACTTTCGGACAGACGTTGAAATCACACATCAAAAGAGATAACCCAGCAGTTCACACACACAAGAAAGCAGAGAGCTAATCTATTGTGTGGGAAAAATGACTACGTCCACTGGAAAGGAGATATAAAAACAAAACAAGAAAACACACAAAGAAAACAGTGCGAAAGTGTAAACAGAACATTATGCAAAAGGACACATGAATAGCAAAATTCAGTGGGCACTGCGGGAAAACAAAAATATTTACACATCATCTGTAGTATTGTAGACTGGGAAAGCCTTTGTGAAGACCGATCCCCCAAATATATAGAGCTAAGAGCACCCACATAGCCATGCCCTTTGATGGCTTCTACTTTAGGAAATGAGGTCACATAATAATAATAATAATTTCACAAAGTTCTTTTTAATACAAAGCCATGATTGGACTGGAGAGACGGCCAGTGGTTAAGAGCACACTCTGCTCTTGCAGAGGTGCAGGGTTCGATGCCTAGAACCCACATTAGATGGCTCACAGCCCCCTGTAACTCCAGGTCCAGGGATCTGATCCCCTGCTCTGGCTTCTGCAGGTACAGAACTCACCTGCCCCCCCCCCCAACTGAAAATGAAATAGTAAATCTTGGTAAAAAGTGAATGACCACTTGACACATCACCAAGAGTCCCTTGATAATGTGGCAACAGGGCCATTCGTCACAAACAAATCACAAATGTAAGCAACGGGACAGGGAAGGTTAAGTGGAGCGTCACATTCACGTGGAAGGCCTCCAGCACACAAAGTAAATATCAAGCAGGCAGAGCAGGTTCGGAGGAAACCTGAGTGTTTTGCATGTATAAACATATGTATGTGCATACATGTCTGTTGCATGTGAGCTCAGATCCCATGCAAGGAGGCATCAGATCCCCTGGAATTGGAGTTACAGATGGTTGTGAGCTGCCATGTGGACTCTGGGAATTGAACCCAGGTCCTCTGCAAGAGCAGTCAGCGCTCTTAACCACTGAGCCATCTCTCTGGCTTCAGAATTTTTTCCTTTTGAAGACAGAATATTATTCTTTCTTTTTTTTTTTAAGGTTTTTTTTTGAGACAGGGTTTCTCTGTATAGCCCTGGCTGTCCTGGAACTCACTCTGTAGACCAGGCTTGGCCCTGAACTCAGAAATCCGCCTGCCTCTGCCTCCTGAGTGCTGGGATTAAAGGCGTGTGCCACCACGCCCGGCCAGAATATTATTCTACTGTATGTACACACCGCATCCAATTTGTACTTTTAAAATGTTTATGGTAAGCGTTCTAGACAAAAATCTTATACATGGTCATCTTATTCATGACCCCCTCAGGATCGGCGCTGTATGCCCCTGCTTTGGTAGCAGGGCATCTGTGCTGGTTCTCCTCATACCATCTGGGTGCTGAGAGAAGGGTGTGTTTGCTTGCAGGGAAAGGTAGGACCGTGGGATTATGGGAAGCAAGAAATCGTGGAGGAGGGGTGTTTAAAATGCTGGTCACTTGGAGGTGCTCTACATGCGATCGTCTGCCCTGTGAAATGTTACAGACATCTCACATCCATGTTACAGAAGTTCAGAGCAAGAGTTTTTAAGGAATGAGCTAGAAACGCACGTTTCCAGTTGTACAGACAAGAGGCAATGATAAAGATTTTTCTTTCTAGATTATAATTTGTTAATTAGTTTAGAACAATCAATTACTAACATGCCTAGCAACATACTAAGTCCTTGCTGAGATCTGGCCACCGCTCCCCACCCCCACCTCTCGCTTGCTGGGATTACAGATGTGCACTCTCATGCCAAGCTAGGATCAAGTTTATCCCAGCCATGCTGATGGGAAGGGAGGTTGGTGGATCTAGGGTCAGTTATCTTGAACTTAGAGCTCATCAGTTAACTGAGCTGAGCTGCAGCTTCTTCACAGAATACCACACTCACTGGTGTGTTGTGAGGATTTAAAATGAATCCATCAGCATTTGGAGACCTTGGTTTACCAGCACATGGCAAGACGTCTACTCACTGTATACACATGTGAACCATGGATGTAAAATTGACATTATCCTTAGCGTCAGCAATTACCTCTGCCAGGTAGGTGACCATGTTCAAGGTGATGTCAGCATAGGCTTCATGGAGGTAGCGACAGACCACGTTGACCCACGTGGCGCAGTCCCTTGTGTAGCTGTGTGTTTTGTAAAGGGTCATGACGTGAGCCAGGTTGGAAAGTTTAGGGTTTTTTTCTTCCAAGCAAACCTTTGAAGAGAAGCAGACCAATTTAGAGCGTTTCCAACGGACAGGAAGGGACGCAAACAGAAATTCTAAGTCCTGATCGTCTGGAGAAGGGCCTGTAGGCTTCCGGGGAGCTGCAGAGGTGCTTCATCGAGTCATTCGCTAGTACACACTTTTCCCCACACAATCTTTCCACTTGCTTTGCTTTCATTAATGTTGCCTAGTTATTGTGTGCACGTGTGTATGTGTGCACATGTGTGTGTGTTTGTGTGTGTGTGTGTGTGCATGCGTGCATGTGAGGAAGCGAGTGCCGGGGAGCACATGTGGAGGTCAGTTCTCTCTCTTTCCCCCATGTGGATTCCAGGATGGATTCAGGTCGGCAGGCTTGGTGGCAAGCACCTTTACCTGCTGAGCCATCTCAATAGCTACCATTTGCCTCTCTCTCTCTGTCTCTGTCTCTCTTTCTCCCCTCCCTCCCTCCCTCCCTCCCTCCCTC
>NC_034612.1:40582768-40597425 GCF_900095145.1 Mus pahari | reverse complement strand
TTCTCTCTCTCTCTCTCTCTCTCTCTCTCTCTCTCTCTCTCTCTCTCTCTCTCTCTCTCTCTCTCTCTTTCTAGATAGGTCTTCTCTGTGTAACCCTGGAACTCACTCTGTAGACCAGACTGGCCCTGAACTTAAGAGATTCACCCGTCTCTGCCTCCCGAGTGCTGAGATCAGTGGTGTGCACTGTACCACCGTCTGGCTCCCACTTACTTTTCTTTTTTTTTTTAAAGATTTATTTATTATATGTAAGTACACTGTAGCTGTCTTCAGACACTCCAGAAGAGAGTGTCAGATCTTGTTCCAGATGGTTATGAGCCACCATGTGGTTACTGGGATTTGAACTCGGGACCTTCGGAAGAGCAGTCGGGTGCTCTTACCCACTGAGCCATCTCACCAGCCCCCCACTTGCTTTTCTTAATAATGCAAAGAATTTAAAAAGCCAATTTGTAACAGCCCACCGAGAGATGTCCATTATGAGTGATATCAAGTTTTGAGACGACCACTGCCTCCTCCAAACCAGCCATTTCGGCCTGGCGCGGAGACTCCCTGACGAAGTCTAAGGCATACCTGAGCGATCCTTTCAGCTATATCCTTACAGAACTGACTGGGATTTTCAAAATGCTGGATCAGTTGAGGCAGCAGACACAAGACATTCAGCGGAAATCCTGGATGAGAGAAGACACAGTGGCATAGCTGAGTATTATGCTGTGACTGGTAACAGTGGGAAGGAATATACTGATTTTATTTTGTTCCAAGGCAATGTGAAATTGGTCTTGTTGTTAGAGTCATTTAAGGCAGGGTTTCACATAGGCCAGAATCATCAAGGGTGACCTTCAAGTTTTGACCTGCCTGCCTCCACTTCTAGAATGCTGGGTTTATAGGTGTGTACCTCCATACTTGGTTGTATGTGGTACTGGGAATTGAATCTAAGGCTTTGTATAAGCTAAGCAAGCCCTGTCAGCTAAACCATCATGCCCCAGACAGTTTTGTGGAGGAGGGTAAAGATGATCTGATAAAGAAATCTATGAAAAACACAACCAAAAGACATGGACTACAAAGGAGACACTGGAGTACACTTGAGATTTCCATATAGGATTGTCACCTGCTTGTGAGCAAGGAGGACTCACACAGATCTCACTGTGACAGACACTGACCTGAGCTGAAGCATCCGTTTAAGATTCTGCAACAATAAAAATGTAAGCTGGATGTGGTAGCATACGCCTTTAATTCTAGCAACTTGGGAAGCAAGGGCAGGAAGATCTCTGTGAGTTCAAGGCCAGCCTGGTCTACATAGTGAGTTCAGGGACAACCACAGCTATGTATCGACCCTGTCTCAAAACAACAACAACAACAACAAAACCAAACAACCAACCAAAACAAAACAAAGCAAAGAACCCAGTGTGTTTTAAAACTGGTCATGGTGGCACACACCTCTAGTGCCAGCATTCAGGAGGCCGGGGCAAGCATAACAGTCAGGTGAGATAAAAAACCCAAACATATTTAAGCCTTAGTCATGCAACTGGAAAAACCCTTTAAAAGAATAATTGCTCAGTATGGCTGTTAAAACCTAATTAGTGAAATGCATTCTTAGTCACTTGCCATGGTATTAAAAAGCTGGTGTGTTGATTTTGCTTAATTTAGAACAACAGAAAGCCAATGCAAATTTTTCAAGAGGACAGAGAAGGGAAGAGAAAAACAAGATTTGGGAATTAGGAAAGAAATGTACAAGAGCAAGAGGCTCAGTTGACAATGTTTGCAGTTTGACCTGAAATCATGAACACACATACATACACACATGCACACAAACATACATATACATGCACACAAACATACACACATACGTGGACACACATGCACACAAATACACACACACGCAAACATACATGTACATGGACACACATGCACACAAACATACACACACGTACGTGCACACACACATAAAAATTACTGTTCCTGTTACTCGATTGCCAGTATTTAATACTGTAGGCACAGATATACGGTATTTCTCTAAAGCTGAATGCTGCCACCAGCAGGGCTACGGGCAGGCGTGGCGCTGGCCTTACCAATAGCTTGGGACGAGTCCACCATGGGTACTCTGGACACTGGTGTCAGCAAGCTGAAAAGCTGCAGGGTCAGGTCTGTGGTGGTGAGAGAGGTGAACCCCTTCAGGAGCAGCTGCTGTAGCCCCGGGAAGTCTGCCCACTTGAGCTGCGCCTGGAGTTTCTCCAGCTTTTCTCGGTTCTCAGCTTTCTCCAGTGGCATATGTGCCAGCAGTCGGTTCAAGAGCCGTAAGGCCATCAGGTATTCGAACTCAAAGTCAGACTCCATCAGGGCCACCGTGACCCAGAAGATGGTGGCCAGCAGGTTGGAGGGATGGCTTACGTGGGACGGGTCCGTGAGGCTCTCCTTCAGGGAGGAATTGCTTCTGGTTTTTGAGGAAAGGCCTTGTTGGGTGCAAGCTTGAATTCTGTCCAGGGTGGCACTCCGAGGCGGGTCCGAGGATCGGTCCACGACACCGAACTTCTTGGGCACAGAGAAGCTTCTCTGGTGCCGGCTCCGCTCTGCAGTCGTGGTGTTGCCCCCGCCGCCGCCGCCACTACTGCCACCACCGCCGCCCGGAGTCCCGGGATTGACGTTCAGCTGTCCCGTGCTTTTCCTGCTCGCTGTCAGTTTACTGCTAGAGCTTAGATCCGGCGACGAAGAACTAGGTACAAACAGAGGTGAAATCAGTGGAACGCCAGTGGGTGCCACTGAAGAGCTGGTCGCTTGTGCTCTGAGAAGCAGCTATGGAGGAGAATCCCTAGAGAACACCACCCTAATCGGTGCGACCACCCTGACCTTGCCTAGGAAGCTAAGCAGGGTCAGACCTGGTTAGTACTAGGATGGGGGGCGGGGCGGGGTTGGGGTGGGCGGGGCATCCACTTTCTACTTAAATGTCTTTTAAGTTAAGGCTATGAGAAATAAACCTTAGCAAGAACATTCTCCCAAAACAGACACCCAATACAAACGTTCGATCACGGAAAGCCTAAAGTCCCAGAGATATCCGTAGGCTTTCCTTTGCCTTCCGTTTGAATGTGATTGGGAATAATTCTAAAATAAGACAGACTGGCAAGCACAAAATTTATCTCCTCTTAACTTAGAACAGGATGTTGTCAAGAAGGAAGAAGGTAAGTAAGTACACACAGCAAAGGAAATGTTTTTATACTTAGAAAAAAATTTGATTTTCTTGTCCCCCTAACCCCCTGCCATCTGAGGCAGGGTCTCACTATGTAATCCGTGACAACTCAGAACTTATACTGACCAGGCAGGCCTTGAACTTACAGAGATCTTTCTTTTAACTCTACTCATACTGAAAACATCAAACTCTCTATCAGCAGTTTGTTTGGCTCCCTCCCTCCCTCCCTCCCCATCCTCTCTGTGCAGCCCAGGCTGGCCTCAGCCTCAGTGCTAGGATTAAAGGTATCAGGCAATAGATCCAGCTTTACCTATTAAACGTTTACAGATTTAGAGATACGGGTTCAAATAGCGTTGGTGATCACATTAAATGTATAAAAATTGTTCAATTTAAAGATAATAAAATATGTTGGCAGTGGTGGTGCACACCTTGAATCCCAGCACTTGAGAGGCAGAGGCAGGTGGATCTCTGTGAGTTCGAGGCCAGCCTGGTCTACAGAGTGAGTTCCAGGACAGCCAGGGCTACACAGAGAAACCCTGTCTTGAAAAAACAAACAAACAACCAAAACTAAAAATAAACAATAAAATAAAATAGCCAGGTGTAGTAGCTCATGCCACTCCCAGGAGGTAGAGGCATGGAGATCTCTGAGTCAGCCTGCTCTACATAGTGAGTTTCAGGCTAGCCCAGAGAAAGAAAATTTCTTTTTAAAATTATTTTTATTTTTATATGTATGAGAGTTTTGCTTGCATGTATGCATGTGTATTGCATGTGTTCCTGGTGCCTGCAAAAACCAGATGTGTGCATCAGATAGATGTCCTGGAACTGGAATTAAATATGGTTATGAGCTACCATTTAGGTGTTGGGACCATGTTTTAAGATACATATATAGTGAGTGTATGTGTGTGTCTGTGATAACAACCCCTTTACTTGTTTAAATTTAAGAAAATAACAAAGGGTGCTCAGGGGTTAAGAATACTTACTGCTCTTGCTGAGGCCCTGGGTTCGATTCCCAGAGCCGCCTTCATGGCTCACACCAACCTGTAACTCCCAGTCACTTGGGTGGGATGCACATTCATACACATAAATCTAAAAAAATTTTTTTCTTAATAAAAGAAAACATCAAGTGCACTTTTTAGTACTAAGTAGATTTTTAAAAACCTACACCTGTTCTTTGTGCTCTCTCCAACACTCAGCATAGTACATCTGATATGCACACACCAGGGCCTGATTCTCCCTGACACCACGCCCGGCTTGCTGCTTCTCACCGTGATAACATTGTGAAGAGGTCGCTGTTCTTCAAGCAGTCCGACAAGTTATCCACAGCGGCCTCCAGGGTCAGGAGCGCTTCCATCACGTATCCCTGTGGAGCACACAGAGACGGCATTCGGAGCTGCTAACTTCCCGAGGATGAACTACCCTACCCTAAGGCAAACTCTCTTCCTACCAAGACTCCGAAAGCCGGATAGTCATGGCCGCCTTCGTTTACAGTCTCGGATCAGATTATAAATCTTGCTTGGGGGAAATTACACTGCATAGGAGGTAGCCATAAGGATTAATTTCCCCAAGTTGGGCAACCTCAAGGGGATTAAAAATACAGCGGGGCAGGGAGTGGGGGTGTGTGTATGTGCAGGCGCAGGGTTAAGTGGCATCCTGCTGAAGGGAAGGGCGAGCCGCTGGTGGACAATGTGTGGAAGCCAGAGATTAGGAAGCAGGGTGTGGTCGGGAGATCGGTGCCCCTGTGAAACTGACTGGAACTTCTGATGGCCGGAAGGGAGAGAGCCAGGTGTGCAGAGGGCTGGCCTTAGCCTCATAGCCACGCAGTACCCTTGGGTCTAACCTGCTCAGCCCCCAAGGCTCTGAGCTCCACCTATGGGGTCTTTGGCATGCCTCTCTGTCCCATCCTGTCTCCAGGTCAATTTAGAGATCATCCGGACAGGGGAGGGCAGGGCTTGGTTTAGGTACGGCAGCGGGGATCCCTGTCCTGACTGGATACACTGTGTAACCGAGTCCTCAGCAGAGGGTGCAGAGACCCAAATGTCACAAAACAACCCGACCCAATCAATACAAACCAACCCCTTTCCATCCACCATAGAAAACCCACCATTCCTGCCACCAGACAACACAAACGAGGAGCCACTGAAAGGATGCCCTTGTCACAAAATATGTGATCGCCTCTGCTGAGTTTGTAGAAGCAGTTCCCTGGGGTGACTTTTGGAAATAATAAGGATTAGTTTCTCCTTGCCCCCCTCCCATCCCTGGCTGTCCTGGAACCTGTTTGATAGACCAGGTTGACCTTGAACTCTGCTTCCTGAGTGCTGGGATTAAAGGTATGCACCACCACGCCTGGCAAATACAGACTAACTGCTAAAATAGATAATTAATTAATTAATTAATTAATTAATTGTGGTTCTGAGGGTTAAAGCATCTTCTATGGACTCCTGGGGAGTGCTACGATGATGTCACGGAGGGGCACGTACGTAAGTGGTCACGTGCTTCCATACCTGAATCTCATCACCATGTTCTCCGATCACCTCCACCAATCTGGACAGGAGGTCAGACAGGGCATGCGCTGACAAAGGTTGTTTGAGGGCCCGGAAGATCTGGAAAGACCGGCCTG
This sequence comes from Mus pahari, assembly GCF_900095145.1. NCBI lineage: Eukaryota > Metazoa > Chordata > Mammalia > Rodentia > Muridae > Mus > Mus pahari. Next base: position 40,591,633 of record NC_034612.1, on the reverse strand, counting down.
CGTAGTGCCTGGAAGAGCTTGCGAGGGCCGTCTGCAGGGCAACCTCACTCAAATGCTGCTCCAGATGGAAACCTGTGGCCGGAAGAGCGAAGGGCAACCCGTGGTGCTTCACACTGGCGCACCCAAGTCACTGAGGAGACGAGGCGAGTTAGAACAAGCTAACAGTCCCCTATCCTCCCAACCCCACATTTTGACTCTGCCTAAGAAACAAACAGGGCGTGGATCTGGCTCAGTGATAGAGGGCTTGCCTAGCATGTGCCAGACCTTAGGCACTGTGAAAGTGCCTACAAGTGCCTACTATAAGGCCCTAGAAAGATGGCTCATTGGTTAAGAGCACTTGCTGCTCTTTCCTAGAGGACCTGGGTTCAGTTCCCAGCACCTACATGGAGGCTCACAACCACTTGGAATTCCAGTTCCAGGAAATCTGCTGCCCTCTTCTGGTCTCCACAGGCACTGCATGCAAGTGGTGCACATACACACATGCAGGCAAAACAGCCAGACACCAAAAATTTTAAAAGTGAAGGAAAACAATCTACAAACAAGCAGACAAATGAAATAACATAACGTTAAGCCATTTCAAAATAAAAACAAATGTATGAGTCTTGGGAAGTGTAGGAAGAGGTAGAATCTTTGAGACAGGATGGTCCTGGCTCTGAATCAGGGGGCTTCCGACTCTGGGAAAGGCAGGCTTTCTAAGAGCCCACAACCCTCTCTTTGACTCGTGAGGAACAGGCCGTCTCTCTCAGGGAGGTTACAAGAATTAAGCAACACAATGTTAGGCACGCAGCCTGCGCGCACGCACGCATTATTCTTTAACGCCGACCTCTCTATCAGCCGTCTATTGCTCTTTTGCTTTCGTATGTGTCCGTATGTTGATATATTCATGTGTGTACAGGCACATGCTTGGAGGTCACACGTGATGCCAGGTGTCTTCCTCAGTGGCGCTCTCTCCTTACTTTTGGAGACAGCGTCTCTCACTGAACCGGGAGTTGGCCCATTTCAGCAAGACTGGCTGCTCAGTGAGCTCTGGAGAGCTACCTGGCCTGACCTCTGAGTGCTGGGGTTGCTGGTGCGTTCCTGCTGGGCTTTACCGACTGAGCCATTTCTCCAGCCCCTGAACTGTTTTTTTTACATGTAAGTATATATAGAATAGTGTCCTTCCTTTCCTCCTTCCCTTTTGTTGAGAAAGGATCTTACACACCGTAGTTCAGGGTGGCCTGGGATTCACTATGTACGGGGGACAGTCCTCTTGCCTCAGCCTGCTGGGTTATAGGACAAGCTACCATGCCTGGCTTACTTCGTTTTGTAGAGAGGTGTTGTTAGAAATAACGTTTTTAAGTAGGAGAACGATAGAGATGCATCTAACTAATTCTAAAGACATCCAAGACCTGGTGCCAAAGTGTCTGCTCTGCCGATGCACAGATCCGGAAATGCAGACACTTCAGGGAAGGCTGTAAATATTACCCGGTCTTGCCGAAGCAAGATCTCAGGTGTCAGAAACCCCCCTGATGAGGTGGGAAAGAAAAGGCAACCTAAAGACACGATTGTTTGGAGTCCCTAAGTTGGTTCTTCTTTCTAAGGAGACAAGAATAGAGGACCCAGTGAAAATAGTAATTTTTTGGGGGGTGGGGTACTGGAAGCCTTTTGACATGTTTGGTTGTCACATGAACATGGACAAAAAGAATAACTCTTATTGCCGTTAGCTGAAGTCTGGAAATGTATAATGTGTTGTCATAGCGGAGTGAGCTCCACGAGAGAGGCAGGCTGAGGTACCTGATCTGGAATCCTTAAACACAGAGACAACGTGACGCAGGAAATTAGAGAGCTGCTCTGCACTCTTGGAGTTCTGGTTTTTGGGTGTGATGTCTTCGTGGCACCAAAGTGGCCCGAATGCCCTAAAACAAAACATACTGATGTTAAACACATGGCTGCCGTTTGGGGTTCAAAGGCACACAAGGGGGTTCTAACTCACAAGATACTGTTTAAAATTATATTATTATTTTTAATTATGGTTAGGCGTGTGCACCTGTGTGTAGGTATGTACCATAAATGTGGTGCTCACAGAGGCCAGCAGAGGGCATCAGATCCTCCTGGAGATGGAGGTACACATAGTTGTGAGCCACCTGATTTTGGTGATGAGAACTGAACTTGAGTCCTCTGGAAGGGCAGCAGTGCTTTTCACCGCTGAGCCATCTCTCCAGCCATATATACATACATGTATGTATATATGTATATATATATGTATATATATATATACATATATATATATATACTGCATATATACACATATATACATATATATATACTGCATATATATGTATGTATATATACATATACATACATATATATGCAGTATATACACACATATACACAACATACATATATAATTTATTAATTATATTCATATACATTTATAATATAATATATAACATAATAATATATTATAATGGCTAATATATAGTAATATATTCCTAAATCTATATTTACATATATATTTAAACTGTAGTAGATTAGTAATTAACTAGAAGAAGCATATCAAAACTTCTGTATTTACTCAAAAATAACTGGTTTGTGGGGATTTGCTTTTTTTTTTTTTTTTTTTTTTTTTTGGTTTTTTGGAGACAGGGTTTCTCTGTGTAGCCCTGGCTGTCCTGGAACTTACTCTGTAGACCAGGCTGGCCTCGAACTCAGAAATCCACCTGCCTCTGCCTCCCAGGTGCCGGGGGAAAAAAGATGCCTGGCTTTTTTTTTTTTTTTTCTAATAAATAAGTACACTGTAGCTGTCTTCAGACACCCCAGAAGAGGGCATCAGATCTTGTTACAGATGGTTGTGAGCCACCATGTGGTTGCTGGGATTTGAACTCAGGACCTTTGGAAGAGCAATCGGTGCTCTTACTCGCTGAGCCATCTCACCAGCCCTTGATTTTTTTTAAAATTAGAATTAATTAATTATCATGACCAATGATGATGTGAATCCATGGGCGCACATGCCATGGTACACGTGTGGAGGTCCGTATACAACTCTGTGGACTCTGCTCTTTCATTCTTTCTACCTTTATGTAGATCCCAGGGATTGAACTCTGTGCGGCGAGACTTTCTAGGCAAGTCCCTTTACCTGCTGAGTCATGTCACCGGCCCTACTGCCATGATTTTAAACTTATTTACAACAATCAAAATCTCTTGTTTTAGGCCAGCAAGAGGGCTCAACAGGTAAGGCATGTGCTGCCAAGCCTGAGGATCTAAGTTCGATCCCTGGGACCTATATGGTGGGAGAAGAGAACTGATTCTGGGTAGGTGTCCTCCACCGGCACCTTCCCCACCTACCGATCATCAATGAATGAATGAATGCAAAATCATCTATAAAAAAGAACGGTGCTTGGCATACTGTAGGTGCTATATTTTGTTTGGGAAATGACATAAAATAGCCGAATTTGCCGATAAGAAAAGTTTATGTTGGTGTTTGGAATCATTACAAAGGTGTAAGATTCCACAGACCCAACAGAAAATGGCTTCTATTATCTAAACTTGTGTTTGAACAGTAAGGATGGGCTGGATTGATGGCTCAGTGGTTAAAAGCGCTGGCTCCTCTTCCAGAGGACCCAGGTTCAATTCCCAGGACCTACATGATGGCTCACAACCATCTGTAACTCCAGTTCCAGGGGATCTTGAGGTGACTACCACCATGCAGTGCTGTCAGACTCTGTGGCAGCCTTGATGTTGACAGATGTGAGCCTGACTTCACATCGCAGGGCATTACTGTCTGCTGCACCATCTTATCATTATATGCCAAATCTCCCTGTCGACTCATCATCCCATCGATGGGATAGGAGACACCTCTTGCAGCATCTGCCCTTGACTCTGGCCAGTATCAATCAGGAGGAAGTAGAACTTCTAAACAGCAAGATCGATTTCCCAGCTGTGTGGCGATTTTTCGACAGCAGCCACCCGGTGCAGCAGCCTGCAGCCCAGCACCCCCATTACCCGCCTGGAGCAGCAGCCTGCCACCCAGCACCCCATTACCCGCCTGGAGCTGCAGCCTGACGCCCAGTACCCCATGACCCACCTGCCTGGAGCAGCAGCCTGGCGCCCAGCGACCCCATTTCCTGCCTGCCTGGAGCAGCAGCCTGGTGCCCATCGACCCCATTACCCGCCTGGAGCAGCAGCCTGACTGACGCCCAGCACTTCCATTACCTGGTCGTCAGAAACTCGATGAGCTTGCTGGCCTTCTCGTCCGTTTCAGTGGCTGCGTCGACGTCTTCCACTTCCTGGGTCATCTGTGGGAGGTTCCCGCTGCTGCCCCCCAGACTTATGCTGGAGGAGGTAGAACTAGAGTTGAGGCCGGAGTCCGGCACTGGGGATGACTGATCCTCTCTCAGGAAGTCAAAGCCGCCTAGTGGGACGAGAAGGCAAAGAAGAAAGGGCTAGGGTGCCAGCAGGGTTGCAGGGGCTTGGAGGTAAGTATGAATAAGGTGACATTAAAGAACACCTGATGGTGCTGGAGAGATGGCTCAGAGGTTAAGAGCAAGACTGCTCTTCCAGAGGTCCTGAGTTCAATTCCCAGCAACCACATGGTGGCTCACAACCATCTGTAATGGGATCTAATGCCATCTTCTGGTGTGTCTGAAGATGGCTACAGTGTACTCATATACATAAAATAAACAAATCTTTTAAAACAAAACAAAAACCACTTGATTTGGACCGTGGCTATGATGTTATGTCGTTATGATCAATAACGAGCATTTTTCTTTTTTGGTTTTTTTCAAGACAGGGTTTCTCTGTGTAGCCCTGGCTGACCTCGAACTCACAGAGATCTACCAGCCTCTGCTTCCTGAGTGCTGGGATTAAAGGTGTGTGCCACCACTGCCTGGCACAATCATTTTTCTTTAAACTGCTGCACACACCGGTGTGTGTTTGGTATCATGGGGAAAGATGCTGTATTTCACAGTGGGGTTTGACTAGCTGTCACGGCAAAGGGGTGGTACATGTATGTCTTATGCATACACTGGCCCGACCAATAAATAGTCAAGCTACCAAAGGTCAGTCACCAACTATACTGTCAGGAAATTAGTCTCAAGTATTGGACAATTTAAACATTTAAAATGACTCCTTTAAGAAATATTACCCAATGGCTGCTAGAAAGTTATATTTAATGTTTTTGAGTAAATGTGGTTATGAGCTTGATTAAGTATGTATCTAATATGTGTGTGTGTGCACATATGAACATGTGAACATACAATGTGTACATACATGCATACATGTATTTGGTGCTTGGGATTAGACCCATGACCTCATGCATGCTAAGTGTAGGTTCTATCACTGGTCTATACCCTAACCCTATATTAGCATATTTTAATGAGCTATATCACATGGTATTCAAAGACCTATAGGAGAATACTGTTCTTTTCATTATATATTTAACACTGGATATCTCTAGTTATACTGTGGTTTAAAAATGTATACATTCAACCACCTCTCTTTTCTCTATTTTTAAAATTTGTGTTCTGTCAGATTTCAGTAAAACATAGACTCCGTAAAGCAAAAGGCCCTTCAGGGTAATAAGAAGGCACAAGAGAGACACCTGCACCCTTGCCCTGTCCTGTTCAGGTGGGGGTGGGGGGAGCAGAGTCACCTTATTTCACCACTTCATCCTTCTGTGTCAATATATCAATAGGAACATATTCACAGGGCAGCGGACAAAAGATTTATGAAAAATGCACTTTAAGATACTCAGCCATGAAAAGGCGCTTTGGAGGCAATGTTACACAAAAAACAGTGCCATTTTATCAGGCAGAAAGTGAAGCATAACATCCCGAGGGAAGCGAGTGTGAACTCCACAGCTTCCCGCACTCGCTAGCTTGCTCGTCCCCCCCTGGGGATGCCGTCAATTCTCCTCTTACCAGTATAGAGATACTCAGGCTGGTAAGCTGGCTGCATGGTTAGTGTCTTCGCTTCCCCCATCTCCCGGGTCTGCAGGAGTACAGAGGCAATGGCGTGAAAGTTACTGTTGCAAGAGAGGGCGATGAGGAGGTGAAGCAGCAGCTTTTTGCTGTGCTCGAAGACTTCTGGCCGATAATGGTCCAAACCTGGAACAGAGAGGGCACAGTCTCTTAATATCAACAGCTGCTAAAGCTCACTGAGAAGGCGAAGTCTCCAGGATGCCGGGAGAAATGACTTTAGCTGTCTTTGTTATTCTTGGGTTATCAACATAAAGAAGTTGGGCTTCAGGGAAAATAAGATACTTTGTGACTTAAATGAAGTGCTTGAATAAATGTTGACAGGTGACCTTTTCTTGACCTCTGGGTTTGATGTGGTTCGGTTTCTTTTTTCCTCTCCCCCAATCTGCTATTAAAATGGTTTTGTTGTTGTTTGTTTATGTCTTTGTGAGCTGTCTCGCTTGGAAGTGCAGGCTGGCTTTGAGTTTGAGATCCTCGGTCAGCCCGGTTGAGTGCTGGGATCACAGATGTGTGTCCCCACGCCAGGCTCTCGAACGTAACAGACGTTCTAGATGATTTCCCTCCACTTCTTGCCTGACACTTGGACATCTCAAGCTAGCTGCTAAGCCTGCCACAGTCCCTGTTATGTCTCTCTTTGCTTTCACAAGGGCTTCATGGCTTTCCATCCTCAGCCAAAGACCCCTAAATAAGTCCACAATATTTTGGGTGTCTTGAAACATGCATCATTAGTACGTTTAGATTCTAGAAATGCCAGTTTTGCACGATGACTGATCACCTGGAACATTACATATTACAGAAACGAACACCGAACGGAAATGAGGAAAGAAAGGGCTCATTTCGGAGTGTAACCTACATCTAACGAAACACATGCCTAGGAGACAGGGCCTCTCTGTGTACCCTGCTGTCCTGGAACTCACTCTGTAGACCAGGCTTGCCTCGAACTCACAGAGCTCTGCCTGCCTCTGCCTCCCGAGTGCTAGGATTAAAAGATGTTCGCCAGCACTGCCTGGGCCTCTGGGTGTTTATCATCCTGTTGGTTAGAATCCCCCTTAGAGCCAGTCTTACCCAGAAAGACAGCATGAAGTAACAATGGGAGATGGAGAGCCCAGTCTTCCCTCACACTGTGATCCACCACCATCTCAGTCATAAAAATCACGGCAATATTACACCTGCCCAACAAAACAGAAAAATGAGCATGAACATCTACAGAGGATGAAAATACACCAACGGGTCAAGTCACACAATTCAGTGCCGCCAAGGATCACTGAAAAATGATGGAAATATTTATTCAAGGGAGAGAGACTCTAAGATTTATTTAATTTTACTCTGCGTGCGTCTAAATGGGAACTTCATGTATGCAGTACCCATGGAGGCCAGAAGAGGGCACTGGGTTCCCCCGGAACAGGAGTTAGCGGCAGCTGGCAGGTGGATGCCTGCCATGGAACCCAGGTCCTCCGAAAGAGCAGCAGTGCTCTTTAACTGTGGAGCCATCTCTCCGGCTCCCCAGAGACAACACAGAGCCCCACTACAGGAATTATCCATATATCTTATCACAGAACCGTGACTCTTCTAGCGACAAGAACTGAAGAAAAGGGAGAAATTGAGGATGAGTCCACCCGTTTACATTGCGTGCCGTCTAACAAGCAGCATCGAATTAGTCTCACGATTGTATAGAGTTAAAATTCCGAGGGTCACAGGCTGAGATTTCGCTAAACTGCTAATGTTCTGGAAGCTGGTCGGCAAGGTCACACAGATTTAAAAAGGACCTCCTTTGGTGAGACCTGGCGGAAAGTCCCTGTCTTACTGATGGAGAAGTCTGGTCAAAGCTCCCTCCGCTTATGCATGCCGCTCACCTGTGCAGCGGACCCCGCGGAGTGATGGTCTCTGGGAGGTAGTCGACCAAGGGGGCCCAGCATCCTCCACTGCACGGCATGGGTAAGGGCTGTGGCTGCTTGGCTTCCGTAATACTTAACAACCAGCCGGTGTAGGGAGAGATGGGATCATCTGCAGGGTGAGGAGGACACGGCCGCTTTACTTTCTGGGGGAAAGACTCATGTTTACCGTAGTCGGTGCTTTTAGGAAGAATCTCGTAAATTCGTGCTTGCCAAAACATCGGCTCCGGTACGCGCGTGGATCACGTGCTTGCCGAAACACCATCGGCTCGGTAAGTGTGGATCGCACCGTCAAGTAGGTTAGAATTAGCTGATTAAGTAATTACTCAATGAATTATTACTTGATGATTTTTAGTTCTTCATTATAGAGCAAAGAAAAATACATTTTAAAATGTTCAGTCATGGGGCTGGAGAGATGGCTCAGTGGTTAACAGCACTGGCTGCTCTTCCAAAGACAGTGTACTCACATACATAAAATAAATACATAATTTATATATTAAAAAATGTTCAATTATGATTTCCATTGCAGAGAAATGCAATTCTGTATTTCAAGCTAACATAGAGCAAGAGCCCTAGGGTCATTCTGCAACAACACAAGGGACTGACACAGACAGGTACCACGCCAGGCACTGACCTATGAGACAGACAGGTACCACGTCAGGCACTGTCCTGTGTGACACAGACAGACAGGTACCATGTCAGGCACTGTCTTTCCTGTGTCACACAGACAGACAGGTACCACGTCAGGCACTGTCCTGTGTGACACAGAGAGACAGGTACCATGTCAGGCACTGTCTGTCCTGTGTCACACAGACAGACAGGTACCACGTCAGGCACTGTCTGTCCTGTGTCACACAGACAGGTACCACGTCAGGCACTGTCCTGTGTCACACAGACAGACAGGTACCACGTCAGGCACTGTCCTGTGTCACACAGACAGACAGGTAACACGTCAGGCACTGTCCTGTGTCACACAGACAGACAGGTACCACGTCAGGCACTGTCCTGTGTCACACAGA
>NC_034612.1:40579558-40582379 GCF_900095145.1 Mus pahari | reverse complement strand
ACACAGACAGACAGGTACCACGTCAGGCACTGTCCTGTGTCACACAGATAGACAGGTACCACGTCAGGCACTGTCCTGTGTACTTTGCACCTGAAGAGTCTAATCATAGCTATTTACTATGAGTATCCCCATTTTATACTGAGGAAACGGACATTTCAACACATTTGGAGAGATCTGCCTGTAAACACACCCCTTGCATCTGTCTGACCACGTGTCCGAGCTCTGTCACTGTTCTCTGTGTCTGGTCCACTCTCCTGTTACCATGGTCACCGTTCTCTGTGTCTGGTCCACTCTCCTGTTACCATGGTCACTGTTCTCTGTGTCTGGTCCACTCTCCTCTGTTACCATGGTTCCTTCCTGCCATCTTCTACTATGCACACACCCGGTGTTCTACAGAGAGCCATCTTTGGAAACACTGGCCGCGTGTCTTTCCTTGTCCACTCTCCAGAGGTTCCCTTAAGGATCCTGCAGCCCACACAGTGACCTGAGAAGTCCTTACAAGGCTACTGAGTTCCTCTTTTATGGCTAACTGCCTCCCATTCCCCCACTGCTCCCCCCACCCCAGGCACGATGTCTTCCTTGCTATTCTGTACATGGTCAGGCAAGACTTGGACTAGCCTCAGGAACTTCTTTTCTACTGTTCCTCTGACTGGAATGTTCTTCTAGTCTCTCTTTTAACCTCACTCAGTGCTCTGTCCCAAGAGCATAGTTAGTAGAGAATACTTCATGTATTTATTTATTTACTTATTTATTTATGGCTGTTTTGAGAAATCAAAGGATGTTGAGGTTTGACCTTTTGCTCTCTATTGGAATGCTAAGAGCGAGCTCCTGACACCTGGTTGTCCCAGAGATGAGAGCCTGCACGTATACCTTCTCCCGAGTTATTTCAGATTGGTAAATAACGATGCCAACAGCTGATACCTGGGCAGAAGAGACATACGTGGGGTTTAGGTTTCCCGGGCTTGGAGGTCAGAGAGGGACCGCGAGGGAGAAGAAGGTAAGGGAGGAGGAAGGAGAAGCCGTCATGGGTTATGTGAGCCATAAGAACACAGCGGCCCTGAGGACTGGCCGACTGGAGCTCAGAGTAGCCCAGATGAACACAGTAAGGAATGACTCGGGATTATCGATAGAAAATAGATTCTAACAGCAAGGAGGGTAAGTGTAAGTTTCTCTGCGTCACACGCATACCGGCGCCGTGTCTGCGTGGGCAGAAAACACCTTGGGGTGGGTTCGTACTGCAGAGCTAAGCTTCCTGAAATTAGAGATGAGCTACAAGAAAGAATACTATTTATTAATAACACGCGGGAGAACCCAACCCTCTCCCGCATGTCCCATTGTCTCTGCTGAGTGTGTCTCTCAGTCCCAATGGCGCAATGTCTCAATCTCTTAGCGTGTCTGTAAGGGGCGCAATACAATGCTTAGAGGCTGGCGGGCGGGACCCAACAGGTAGGCAGCACTCCAGCTTTTGTACCGATTAAGGGTTGTTGTAAATATTAAGGTTTTGTGTGTGTGTGTGTATGTGTGTGTGTTTTTAATCTGGGAACTAAATGGTCAAAGGCGGGGTGGAAACCCTAGCTTGGGATGAAATATTTCTACATCTAAGGGTGCTTTGCTTAGACTCTGAGATGCCACCTACCCATGAGGTGTTATCATGCTTTGGAACTGGGGTCCCTAGGACGCCTTGCCTCTGGAAACAGCAGCATTTAAAACAGTACGGGGCTCCCCAAGCCAATCTATGCAAGGCAGGGCAATATTTAAGTGTACACCCTGTACCCTGAGCACAGGGACACACTTCAGCACAGTTGGCTGGCTGAGGTACAACCCCCTCCTTGCTGTGCACTACCTCCTCACCACAGAGAAGTGGGTGCCACACTGTGGGGCAGTTGTCCATAGACCGTTTAACCTCTTCAAGACTGAATTAAATTTATACTTATTTGTATTTGTATGTGTGGCATGCCTGCCTGCATGTGTGTCTCTATACCACATGTGTACTGTTGCCCGAAGAAGCCAGAAGTCATCAGCTCCCCAGGAAGTGGAGGGTTACCAGCTGCTATGTGGGGCTGCGGACTGAATCCTCTGCTGCTTTTCCGGAGGAACCAGCTTTGATTCCCAGCGCCCACAGGTCAGTTCACAAGCATCTGCAACTCCAGTCCTTGGGACAATGACACCCTTCGGGCATCCATGGGTACCGCCCACAGGTGGTAGAGGCACACAGGTTGGCAAAGCACCCATAATATAAACAATTAGAAATATAGCAACTCTTTTTTAAAAAAATTATATCAGATGTATTTTATTTTTGTTTTATGCAACAATTCTATTTAAAGTCATTGCTTTATGCAACAATTCTATTTAAAGTCACTGTCTATATTTTTGCTATTTATTTTGTGCATATATATATATATATATATATATATATATATATATATATTTTTTTTTTAAACAATTCTTTAAGGAAGTTCTACAACACAGACTCAGGTCATTGGAGTGTCCTTTGTTTTTCCAGCTTCCTTAACTCATAGACAAGTTATATTTATACTGATGGTATCTCCAGAAGCTATCTGCTCTCCAACCCCCCAAAGCTACAAGTGTATTCACATTTCTGGTTTACTCAACTGACTGTGGCTTAAGGAAATTCCCGTAGGAATCCACCTCCTAGCTTAGCAAGGGTTTCTGAGACTAGGTCATGGGGGGTTTCAATAGGAGGTCATATCCCACACCCAGACTCTAGATGCACAAGGCTGAAAACTTAATCACTTCCAGGACAGTTCCAAAACTCAACAATTTTATATATATATATATATATATATATATATATATATAT
>NC_034612.1:40571352-40579506 GCF_900095145.1 Mus pahari | reverse complement strand
TATATATATATATATATATATATATATATATATAAAATTAAATTTGTGCATGCCCAAGGTGGCCAGAATAGGGGCTGGATCCCTTGGAGCTGGAGTTGCAGGTAGCTGTGAGGCCCCACGTGGGTGCTGGGAACCAAACCTGGGTCCTCTACACAAGCAGCCAGGGCTCTTCACTGCCCCCCACTCATTTTTCAATGAGATCCCTTCTTACTAGGCATTCTCCAGCTCAGTACCACCGTGGGAAGCAGCAGGATCACAGACACCCAGGGCCGGCTAGGCCCTTTGGCCTTTAATAATAAAGACCTTTTCCAATTCCAGCTCTGTGCTGCCGGAACCCCATAGCCTCTGGTACTCACTTTTATCCTCATCGTACGACCCTCCAGAGCTGTTGCTGTATCTTGACTCCAGGCGCGTGTGGGCTCGGATCACATTGCTAAACCTTTAAAAAACAAAACACAGCCGTGAAGCGGTATCGTGTGAACGCACTGTTGCCCACGAGCAGATTTGCAGGTTAGGGGTTGGCTTTTTCCTTTTTCAGGGGCAGGGCGGGGACCACTTAGTTCTAATGATGGTGCTTTCTTTTTTCCCTTTTCCACCTCCTCCTCTTTCTTTAGATGGGAGTCACACTATGTAGCCCTGGATGGCCTGGAACTCCCCATGGAGACCAGGTTAGCCTCGAACTCACAGAGATCTACTTGCTTCTGCCTCCCAAGTGCTGGGATTACACGCCAAAGCCACCTGATTTGCTACGTTTTTCTTTTCTTTTCTTTTCTTTTCTTCTTCTTCTTTTTTTTTGGGGGGGGGGGTTTCAAGACAGGGTTTCTCTGTATAGCTCTGGCTGTCCTGGAACTCACTTTGTACACCAGGCTGGCCTCGAACTCAGAAATCCGCCTGCCTCTGCCTCCTGAGTGCTGGGATTAAAGGCGTGCACCACCACGCCCGGCTTGCTATGTTTTTCTTAAAGGACTATGACAGCCATTATACTTGAAACATTTCTCTTTTCAGTCGGGAGGGCCAGAGATCCCGTCCTGTTCATAAGTAAAAGTCCAAACCTTGAGAGAATAATAATGCTTTAGGATAACTCTGTGCTCTGGCTGCAAGAGTTAACATCTGTCTGGGAATGAAGTTGAACACGAGTTTAAACGGCCCGGCTCTCTTATCCACAGACCGTGGGACAGGCTTGGCGGTCAGCCAGACTTGCTCAGTGACAACACGTGGAGAGAGGCAGAGATACACACAGCGGTTTCAATAAGCAACCTGGGACTATGGATAAATTAAACTTTCCCTCAAAATACTCAGAGAATTCTCGGGAATGTGATAGTTGGGAGATTTTGTCTGCCTCTCTTAATTTTTTTTTTGATTGATTTTGATTTTGATTTGATTGTTGTTCAATTACGAGAAAAGAGCTGGGCTGCACCAATGTCAGATGCACAGCCTCATTAAATTAATTTGCGTCTCATTTTTTGACATAAGGATTATTTACTTTACAAATAGGGATACGGAGGCTGAAGGAGGTTAAACGGCTTGTTTGGTGTCAACCTTCGGGAGGTGACAGTACAGAGATTGTTGGTGCCTTGATACCTCTGAGTGGGCAAAGCCACAATTTAAGACTGAGTGGACGTCTGAGGTGACAGACACCCCACGGGTTATATTCCGACCTGAAATATCAGAATATTGCCACGTGCCTGGTGAATATGTGTGACTACTGTGTGTCAGTGTGACTACTGTGTGTCAGTGTGACTACTGTGTGTCAGTGTGACTACTGTGTGTCAGTGTGACTACTGTGTGTCAGTGTGACTAAGCCCTTCATCTCCAGTTCTATGGCTGTGACCAAAGTGTTTATCCAGAGAACCCCCTAAAGTGACTAAAGAAAACAAAATAGCAGCAAATATTGAATGCTTTTTAAAAAGTATATTTTAAATTTTTTATGCATTTGTGTGTTCTGCCTGCATGTACACATGTGTACCATGCATACATGCAGTGCCCCTTGGGGCCAGAAGAGGGCACTGTAGCCCCTGGAATTGGAGTTACAGATGGTTGCAGGCTGCAGTGTAGGTGGTAGGAATTGAACACAGGTCTTCCAGGATAGCCCGGCATGTTCTTAACCACTGAGCCAGCACTCCAGCCCATTTGTATGCTCTTATCATATCATGCTATTATTATGCTTCAGTTGAGATCTGCAGGACGCCTTGTTCCTGGATGCCTGAAACATTTAAAACAGCTCATGTTCATTGTTCAAAAACAGGAGTATGGCTCAGGAGAAATATACAAAGTGGTGTAAAAATTACATTTTATAGTGTTAGGAGTGGAGCCCAGGCCCTCATATGTGCTAGGGAAGAATTTGACCACTGGGGCACATCCCAGGCTCAAGTTGGTATATGTACTTAGTTTACATAAAAGATACACAGGAGATTCAATCCATTTCTTTATATGTAGCCAAGGCAAAGAGCCAAGGCTGTGCACAGACATGAGAAAATTCTGAAGCCATCATAGATGTGTTTCCTTACACTGCTGGTCAAGCCTGGATGACCACAGACTGAGCTCCTGTGGAACCGTGGGTATTGTAGGATGCAGCTGCCTTCACAAGGGTGTGAGGTTTCTGGTTTAGGTTTCTATTCCTGGGATAAAGACTGTGACCAAAAGCAACCCGAGGAGGAAAGAGTTTACTTGGCTTAGACAGCCCAGGTCGCAGTCCAGCACTGAGGGAAACCAGGGAAGAAACTCAGGGCAGGAACCTGGAGGCAGGAATTAGCAGAGGCCATGCTGGAAGGCTGCCTACTGGCTTGCTCTCCATGGCTTGCTCAGCCTGCTGTCTTACAGAACCCAGGACCACCTCCCCAAGGGTGGTGCCATTTTCTACCATCCTATCTTTTGGTTCACTGCTTTTTGGCTCTGTGAAACAGGGGACCCCCCCCCCCACACACAGACACACACACAGACACACACAGACACACACACACACAGACACACACACACACAGACACACACACACACACACACACACACACACACACGCTTCATACAGGTCAGGCCACGGAGCAGCTTAAGCCATGCTGGAATAATATCAGAAGGTAGACACATGCTGACCACAATCTTCCCCAGAGGCTCCTTAATCATGTTTGTACTGAAAATGCAATGTTCTGAACAGCAGGCGCTGAGCCTAAACACCATCTGGCAAGAGATAATAGAAGTAAGCTGATGCAAGGATCCCACATCTGGAGGCTTCCATATTTGGGGGTGGGGGTGGGGAGCACATCACCTGTGGCCACTGATGAACTGTGGTGCATAGTAGGTGGGGTTTGAAATGGCTCAGGGGCTAGAGAGATGGCTCAGTAGTTAAGAGCACTGACTGTTCTTCTGAAGGTCCCGAGTTCAAGTCCCCCAGCAACCACATGGTGGCTCACAACCCTCCGTAAGGAGATCTAACGCCCTCTTCTGGAGTTTCTAAATACAGTGTATTTACATGTAAAAAGATGAGACAGATCTAAAAGGGTCTTATATAATGGTTATGAAGCCAAAACCAAGCAGAAACAAGTCCTTGTGAGATGGGGTAATGTTGGAAGTGTAATGCAGTCTTAAGTTCATGGCAATCCCCTGCCTCCGCTTCCAGAGGACTGTGATTACAAGATATTCCAAGGACAATGTCTCTACAGGTGCTATTTCATCTTTATCTTACACAGATAACCGGCTTCTCAGTGATAAGGGACATCACAAAAATCTCCACACAGGATCTCCACAACTCTAATGGTACAAAAAAAGACTCCGTAACGAGATGTTAAGATATAGATGCAGAGCAGCTTTCTATCCCAAAGAAAAGGAGGATGGGAAACTCAGTCTATAAGATAAATGACTGAGAATGTACAGAGTCGGGCCAGAGGACGGCTCAGTGGTTAGCCGCACCAGCCACTCCTCCAGAGGACCTCAGTTTGGCCCTTAGTACCCACAGGCAGCTCACAACCATCTACAACTCCAGTTCCAGGAGGATACGATGCTCTCTTCTGGCCTCTGCAGGCACCAGGCACAGATGTGGTACACAGATCTATGTCAGGCCAAACAACATACACACAAATGAAAGGGAGTGAAACAAAACAAACAACCCTGAGTCTGTTATCTCCCTGCTCCCTTCACAGTCATTTGCAGCAGAGTCTGGGCTTTTATCTCTTTATTCACAGGTAATGAGAAGACAGGCGTGTAGGCGAGAGAGAAGGAGCCCTGCAGGGCTCCTATGAAAGAACGGGATCTCGGTGCCACAGGAAAAGGGTGTTCTTGGCTAATTAAGGATGTGCTACAGCAGCCAGGCAGTGATTGCACACGCCTTTAATCCCAGCACTTGGGGCAGAGGCATTGGGGTATCGAGGCCAGCCTGGGCTACAGAGAAAGTTCCAGGACAGCCAGAGCTACAGAGAAATGCTGTCTCGAAAAACCAAAAGGGAAAAGAAAAAGAAAAGGCTGCGATAAAGCACAAGTTCAGTGAGAGTGGGGATTGCTCTGAACTGGCTGTCCCCACGGACTCACCTAGGGCTTGACTCCTCCCCACCCCCTTACGTCAATGGCATTAAGAGGGAGGGAACTTCATCTCAATGCGGCATTTACAAGGAAGATGCTTAGGAAAAAAGATGGACCCAGCAGTACATTGCTGGGTATTTTGCATACAAAGAGATTATGTGTAAAATGTTCATTTTAAACATTTAACATTTAATGTAAACCCTGTTCTCTCTACTCTGAGGCAATCCAGCCTCTAAATATACACATTTGTGTATGGAAAGAAGGGACGATAACTAGATTATATAAGATCCTTAGGATGGGGACCCTGTAATTCTGGTGGCTTTATGTGAAGAGCAAGAGCGATAGCGAGAACAGGTGAATGAGAGAGAGAGAGCGAGAGAGAGAGAGAGAGAGAGACAGACAGACAGACAGACAGAGACACACAGAGAGAGACAGACAGAGAGAGACAGAGACAGAAAGAGAGAAAGAGAAAGACATAGAGAGACACACAGAGAGAGAGACAGAGAGAGAGAGAGAGAGAGAGAGAGAGAGAGAGAGAGAGAGAGCGCACAAATGCTCTTGCTGATCTGATGCAGCCAGCGGGGTCTATGCCAAAGCCCAAGCTGTGCTGTTTAGAATACACCTACAGCTGTGAGCTAAGTCAATTTCTTTCCTTCTGAGTTAGCCTTGCTCAGGTATTTGCTATAGTCACAAAAGCTGGTTAATATAATGTTGCTACCGAGAACCTCCTCAAGACACTTAAGAAACCACACAAGAATTTGAAAGTATAACATGCCTAATCTCTAATTACAAACGGTTTGTGCCTACTAGCAAATAAACAAACAAACAAATAAATAAAATGTTTTTTATTCCACAAAGATTTATTTATTTTTATTGTATGCTGATGAGTGTTTGCCTGCAGGTAGCTGTACCACGTGTGCACAGTGTTGACACTCCTAGGCTCTGCCCAGCAGTTACCTAGCAACAGCCAGGTAGGCCTGGCTTACTATAAAAGGGACTGTTTGGCCCTCCTCCACCCCTCTTCTCTCTCTCACCCCTTTCCCCCCTTTCCTCTCCCCAACTCCACATGTTCCTGGCCAGTCTCCTCTCCCTGTCCCTGTTCCTGTCTCTGTCTCCTCTCTTTCTCTTCCTCTACTCCCTTCTCAACTCCCCTTCCCATGCCCCCAATAAATAAACTCTATTTTACACTACGCCCGTCCTGTCATATGGCTGGTACCTCTGGGGGAGGGATGTCTCAGCATGGGCCCGCTGAAGTAACCCCTCCTGCCACGCCATACTAAGGTCTACAAAACATATCCTTGTCTTTATAAAACACATCACACAGTATTCATGGAGCCAGAAGAGGACACTGGATCTCCTGGCACCGGAATTACAGATGGTTGTGAGCTGTCACGTGGGTGCTGGTGACAGAACCTGGGTACGTGGTCTTAACCACTGAGCCACCCCTCCAGCCTCTGACCAGCGGTTTTTTTATGAACCCCAAGTCTAAGTGGGATTCAGGCACCAGAAGAATGCCTCACACTCTGATTCTGTGAAGAACGTCTGTCTGTCTTCCTGAGCATTAAGATGGGCTTCAGTGCCTATGAATTTAGGAAACCTGACTCACTCTTTGTAGAGACTCCTGCTGAACGTCAGAGCGGACGTCAATCCAAATGCACACACTGACCTGTCATCGGATTCTTTCAGTATCTTGCTCTCCTCAGGGTCTGGGAAAGTGTCCTGGCCGGCGACGACCGTGTTACTGCTGGAGGTGGTCCCTGCAGAAGGGATTGGGAGACGTCAGAGGCAGAGTATGGGGGGGGGGTGCCTCAGATCGGAAGCAACTCAGGAAAGGATTTCCTGTAAAATCCCTCGCTTGACAGTTTTTTACATCGTTTACAATCGCAGACATTCTAAACAACTGTCTCAAAGTCCAGGGCACGGAATTCTAGATATCTGTGTTGGCCAAACCAAATTCCTCCTTCCTCATAAAAACGAATTGATAACATTCTTAGAGGCTTCTAGCCTCAGGTCGTGACCTTACACGGGGTAGGTCTGCCGCAGCTGTGAACAGACTCTCTTTTACTGCTGACACTGAGGCAGGGTCTTGCCATGTAGCTTGGACTGGCTTTCAGTTTATGCCCCTCCTCCCTCTGCACCCCCAACACTGGCAGTAAAGGCAGGCGTTACCATTCTTGCACTTTCTGTGTTTAGGGGTCCAAGTACATAGAATTCTGATTCCTAGGCTAGTGTCTCACTGAAGAAACAAAACAACCCACCTCATTAAGAGGTAGGGTAAAGAGAGAGCACATGAGAGTAGAAAAAAGACAGGGTTGAAGACAGATTCAATATTAAGTGAAGGGAAACTTCAAGAAACTTGAGGGAAGGAGTTATGTATGCCATGAAATAAACAGATACAAATTGGTTGAAAGCAATAAAACTCGCTGAGCATCTGATATTCAGAATTCATGGGGCCAGAATGTCTCCGACTTTAGCTATTTTGGATTCTGGAATATTTGCGCGTGTATGATAGCACTGTCTTAGTGGCAAGGCTTGAGTCTTGAAGTTTAAGCATGAAATTCATTTCTGTTCTATGTATCCCTTATCTACAATGCCTAACGGTAGTTTTATACATTTATAACTATGAGCAAAGCCAGGAAAGGAGAAATGGCTCAGCAGTTAAAACCACATTCTGCTTGTGGAGAGGACCTGGGTTTAGAGCTCCATACACACAAGGCAGGTTGTGACCATCTGTAAGTCCTGTTCTAGGATCTGATGCCCTCTTCTGGCCTCTGAGAGTACTGTACGGACCCAGTGCACATACACACATGTAGGCAATACACACACAATAAAAATAAACAAATCTCATAAACATAATGATCAAAGTTTGTATACATTGAGCTCTCATTGGGTTATTATGCCAGTACTCAAAAAGTCTGATTTTTTTTTTTTTCGAGACAAGGTTTCTCTGTGTAGTCCTGGAACTCACTCTGTAGACCAGGCTGGCCACGAACTCAGAAATCCGCCTGCCTCTGTCCCCCAAGTGCTGGGATTAAAGGTGTGCGCCATCACGCCTGGCAAGTCTCAGATTTTTGAGCATTTTGGATTTTATTGAATATTCAAGTCAATCCTGAGAGAATGTTATCAAGGAAATTCTATTAAGGTACACAGCAGGTTCAGAACTGAAATTCCTAAGAGACTGCAGTGCCTAACATAAAATAATTCCCTGTGGTGGGGAAGCCACTGGGCCACTAATTCTTGATTATCCTTACAAAGTCATCTGTTAGTCCAATTACAATGTGCTGAGGGTCTTGAAGACCTATTCTTTTTGCTTGTTTGTTTGTTTGTTTTTGTTTTGTTTTGTTTTGTTTTTTGAGACAGGGTTTCTCTGTGTAGCCTTGGCTGTCCTGGAACTTACTCTGTAGACCTCAGAAATCTGCCTGCCTCTGCCTCCCAAGTGCTGGGATTAAAGGTGTGCACCACCTGGTGGAGATCTATTCTTTTTTTTTAAGATTTATTTATTTATTTATTTATTTATTTTTTAAAGATTTATTTATTATATGTAAGTATACTGTAGCTGTCTTCAGACACTCCAGAAGAGGGCGTCAGATCTTGTTACGGATGGTTATGAGCCACCATGTGGTTGCTGGGATTTGAACTCCAGACCTT
>NC_034612.1:40568189-40571337 GCF_900095145.1 Mus pahari | reverse complement strand
AGAGCAGTCGGGTGCTCTTACCCACTGAGCCATCTCACCAGCCCCTAAGATTTATTTATGTATTATATGTAAGCACACTGTAGCTGTCTTCAGACACACCAGAAGAGAGCATCAGATCTCATTACGGATGATTGTGAGCCACCATGTGGTAGTGGGATTTGAACTCAGGACCTTTAGAAGAGCAGACAGTGCTCTTAAATGCTGAACCATCTCTCCAGTCCCTCAGAGAGCTATTCTTAAGCAATCTCTTAAATGAACGCATTCCCAGGAAAACAAATAGTAAGAGCCACTCAAACCTGTTCAGTGCGCATCAGTGCGGGGCATGACAGGGCGTGTTCCCAGGTGGCCTGTCCTTACCTGAAGCAGCTGCTGAGGCCTTGCTGCTGGCTGTGAATCGATAGAAGGGTGGGTTGTCACAGTGCTGGACGATGGGGTTCACTGGCTCTGTCTGCTGCAGCTCAAAGAGAAGCTCTTCCATAGTCTGGATGGTGTTATTCCGACACAGGTATATTGCCACCTTTTTAATCTTGGAAAAAGAGAATAAAGAGGGGATATATTCTCCATCAGAGTGTTGGGCTGGAACTCCCTCATCATGGGGCACATTGTTGTCTGATACTGCCCAACCAACAACTGACCTCTGCCATCCTTTGATGACCTAAGTGTTGAGGTTAAAGCCACACTATACAGGTACCGTCTTGAGTGACTTAATTTAAAAAACAAAACAAAACAAAACATTACTTTCAGGGTGAACTGAGTCAATTTAAGCCAAAAACATTGTAAGATTTTACTGGTGTCCAGTAGCACAAGGAATTTATATGACAAAAATGATTTATTGTATCCGCTCTGGGGAAATAACTGCTATTTTTTTTTAAAAGGGAAAACAGTCTCCTCCCCCCCCCCCCCGCATGGTGGATGGAATGAAAATGGCCCCTGTTGGCTCATAGGTCTGAAATCTTGGTCCCTAGTTGGTGGAACTATTTGAGAAGGATCAGGGGGTGTGACCTTGTTGGGGGAAGGATGCCACTATGGGTAGGTTTTGAAGTTTTAAAAGCCTAGGCCCATGTCTCTCCCTTTCTTCTTGCTACTGTCCATACGATAGGATGTAAAGCTCTCAGCTACTGCTCCAGCACTGAGCCTGTTTGCTTCCTGCCACAATGGTCATGGACTCATCCCCTAAACCGTGAGCAAGCCCCAATTAAATGTTTTATATGGGTCGCCTTGGTCACGGTGTCTCTTCACAGCATAGTATAGTAACCAAGACATCTCTTCTTGTCCTTGTCCTTAGAAACAAATACGTTTTAGCCCTCTGTAAAGTGCTAGGTTTTAAAAATGATAATATCAATGTGTCACATAATGACACAGGTCCCAATGTCTAAGCTGCAGCGTGACTGAAGCAGCTCAGAACAACAGGAGGTCATAAAGTCACAAACCACACAGAGAGGCCAAGTGAGTCTGTTAGGAATGGCTGTTATTCTGTTCATCCATCATCCTCAAGTAAAAACAGAATATACCCTACCAATAGCTCTGCTTTGCTTTCTCTCTTAACACATTGTGGGGTTGGAGAGATGGCTCTTTGTTTACGAGCACTGGCTGCTCTTGCAAAAGATCAGAGTTCAATTCCAGGGTGTTCCACATGACAGCTCAGTATTATAGCGCCTGTACCAGGGGATCTGTCGCCCTCTTCTGGCCTCTATGAGTACTGCATGCATATGCTGCATATACACACATGCAGGCAAACAGTCATCTACATAAAATCCCAGGTTTCAATCACGTCATATGCAAACCACAAGCATTTTTTGTTAGTCCTGACTTTTACATTTGACCTCTTTCCTACTGGTGCTGTTTATAAAGGGAGCTTTGGTAACTGTCAGGAAAATGACCCTCAATTCATAGGTGCCTGTGTCCTGTAGCTCAATCCAAGGGGCTGACAGGCGCCCCAGACATGGAGCCTGTGCTGGGCGGGGCAGAAGGAGCTTTTATGTAGCATGTGGACGAGCTCCCACAAGAATGAGTGTGCATTCCTGGAAGCCAACCTGTGTGGCACTTACGTAGGGCAGGAGTATGGTGTCGCTGCTGACCCCACACAGGCTGATGAGGAACTGCAGCGTGACCCTCAGGTTGTTACTCCACTTCTCATTGTTGGCCAGAGCATTCCAAGCGTTCTCCATTTCCGCTCCTGGGACTTCATCTCCATACTAACTCAGACAAGATTAAAAGCAGTGTGTGCATAAGTTGTGAAGGGTTATAATTGTTCAAAATTATTAGCAGGGTGGAAATGACTATTTGATAAAAACAACATTTTGGGGTGGATGGCAACTTACAATACATAGATCAGCTAGATAAGTTCTCATACAAACATTTTTTAAAAATGTAGGCCATGGTTTCCTCCAAAATATGTGATACCTATGTGGTATGTATATTTGTATGTGTGTATGCGTATGTATGTATGTATCGGTCTATCTATGTATCTTCCTATGTATCTATATATCTATGCAGCAATATACATATGTATGTATGTACGTGTGTGTATGTATGTATGTATCTATCTATTAACTATGTAACTATGTATGAATGTATGTATGTATGTATGTATGTATGTATGTATCTATCTATCTATCTATCTAAAATTTACATCATAATCTTCCCATTCTTTAATTACAGTGTGGGGCATTTGAACCCTGGGCTTCCTACATTCAACATAAAAATTCTACCCTGAGATAGTTACTTTTTAAGTGCACCAAACAATTCTTTTTATTTTCTTATTTTTTATAGCAAATGAGGAAGGCCAGGTTTACCTGCCCCTTTGAACCCAGTCTTACTGTTTATACAACTATCAGGGTTAGGGTTGTAACTCACAAAATAACTAGATCATATGGAAAACTAGAAATCAGGAATAGAGTTCAGATCCTCTGCAAGAGCAACTAAAACAGGAATATATTACCATGAATACAATATTATATTTCTTTATCAAATACTGAGGGGAAAAAAAGGAAATTTACCCTGGCAGCATCATGAACATTGTTTCTATTTTTTTTTTTTTTTTTTTGAAGCAGGGTCTCATGAGGCCCAGGCTGGATCCAAGATCACTATGTAGCTGAGGGTGGTCTTGAACTCTAGTCTCTCTCTATAGCATTGTACATATTTTTTT
>NC_034612.1:40566915-40568079 GCF_900095145.1 Mus pahari | reverse complement strand
TCAGATCTTGTTAAGGATGGTTGTGAGCCACCATGTGGTTGCTGGGATTTGAACTCTGCACCTTTGGAAGAGCAGTCAGGTGCTCTTACCCGCTGAGCCATCTCACCAGCCCGTACATATTTTTTAAGTACAGAATTCAGTGGCACTAAGTGTCCTGCTGTGCACCCACCACCACCACTCAACACCCTCTGCATCATTTTTTATGATAAACACTATTTTCTTGGGTTTGTGGCAAAGGTTTGTGAACCCAGGGCTTCCTGCTGATGAAGCCAGGCTATATGAGGTACCTTGGCTGTCATGTACATGAGGTTATTCAGGACCAGAGAGGTAGCTTCCGGAGAGCCCCAGCCATTCCCTTTGAGTCCGTGAGAGGCAGTCACTTCTCCTTCCCGGTCCTTGATCTCATCCTCAGGACTGCTGGGACTTGACCCCGGGAGGAGGAGTCTGCTGTCCACCAGTTCAATGTTGTGTAGCCATGGCAACAGGTAGGTGAGCATGATCTGCCGTCCATTTGGGTGTGTCGTGGGGAATCTTTGGCTCACCTCTGCAGAGACAGGGCAAAGGACGGTTACATACTATTCTCCAAAACAAACTAAGCAGGAACACAAGTGTACTGCTCCAACAGTGGTTTGCATTCAGTAAAAGGATTGCTGAATATAGTAGCTATTCAGGATAAGAGCAAAGAGCAGGGCTCATCTTTGATCCTAAGTGCAGGAAGGGGATGGGACAGGCTGCTAAACACAGACTGAGATGAAAGCATCATGAGTTCAAACACTGTTAGTGGATAAGGAGTAACAGAGTGTACAAAACGAAGGACCGGGCATCTGCAGGACATGTGTTGAGTCCCAGCTTCACCACATCTGGCTGCATGCACAGCTGTGTGGCTCAGCCACTTAAATAATCTCCCTGAGTTCCCATCAACTGATCAGGAAAATGAGAGCAAGCCCGTATGTGGGGGCCTCACACTGCACAACGGTAAAGGATAGCGACACCAGCACACCGCACAATGGTAAAGGACAGAGACACCAGCACACTGCACAACGATAAAGGATAGCGACACCAGCATACCGCACAACGGTAAAGGACAGAGACACCAGCACACTGCACAACGGTAAAGGATAGCGACACCAGCACACTGCACAACGGTAAAGGACAGAGACACCA
>NC_034612.1:40525095-40566395 GCF_900095145.1 Mus pahari | reverse complement strand
GGACAGAGACACCAGCACACTGCACAACGGTTAAGGATAGCGACACCAGCACACCGCACAACGGTAAAGGACAGAGACACCAGCACACTGCACAATGGTAAAGGACAGAGACACCAGCACACAGCGCCTATTTCCTAGCAGGATCCTGAGCAGCGATGGGCAGTGTCACTCTTTCCAGCCTTGTGACATACAAAGTGCCTCCTATGAGAACTGGTTGTTATAATTGGAGATGTGGAGCCCCACAGCAATAAACTCACGGGTGGTTTCTCTTTGGCCATGGCCAAGCATGTGGGAGGGCTACTGAGTGCACCATTTGACTCTAGGAGCTCTGATTCTGAAGCTCACAGCTCTGTCGCCCTCTTCTGGCATCCAAGAATACTGCATGCCCAAGGTGCACATACACACATGCAGACAAACACTCATTCACATAAATAAAACAAATAAATCTTTTTTTTTTAAAAAAGAAAATCCCAGGTCTGCTATGTTTTTGTTTTGTTTCAATAATGTTTACAAACCAGTAACATTTTTTTGTTAGTACTGATATGATCTTTTACATCTGACCTCTTTCATACTGGTACTGGATTTGAAAACCAGACAGGAGCCAAGAGTGTGAATTGCAAATAGCTGGGGGAACCCCAGCAGGAATGAGCTCAGCCCCATCATGGGTTACTTTCTCAATTGTGTTTCTACACTGTTGCACCGGCAACAATGTGGCAGCTTATACTCTGAATAATGCTTTGCAGTCTGAGCTCAGCGGTACAGTCAGAGCTCAGCTGTACAGTCAGAAGCTCAGCTGTACAGCCAGAAGCTCAGCTTTGCAGTCGGAGCTCAGCTGTACAGTCAGAAGCTCAGCTGTACAGTAAGACAGTCAGAAGCTCAGCTGTACAGTCAGAGCTCAGCTGTACAGTCAGAAGCTCAACTGTACAGCCAGAGATCAGCTGTACAGTCAGAAGCTCGGCTGTGCAGTCAGAGCTCAACTGTACAGTCAAAGCTCAGCTGTAGAGTCAGAAGCTCAGCTGTACAGTCAGAAGCTCAGCTGTACAGTCAGAGCTCAGCTTTGCAGTCAGAAGCTCGGCTATAGAGTCAGAAGCTCAGCTTTATGGATATGCAGTGAGTGTCAGTAGCACCTTTTAGCTCTATAAGAGAATTGGTTTTATCCAAAGAGAAATTAGGAAGCATGGTACCCGTGCCTGCACAGCTAGCCAGCAATGGTCATGAGCTCACTCACAGTGTTCCTCGCTTCTAAATAACAGAACGAGGCAGTAGACAGAAATTACCCGGCACAAGCCCTTGGATGCCTCCAGTAGAAACGTTAATTGCCTTAGCCCTTTTTCCAATATTAAAGTTACAATCAGATGGCGCTATGCTGTTGGGCCTTTACATAGGTGGAAAAAAATACTTAATTTTTCTTCTTTTAAAGTGATATTTCTTTTTATTATATTTATTTTATTTTATGAATATCTAGTTTGTATGTATGTATATGTGTGCATGTGTGTGTGTATGTATGTATGTATGTATGTACGTACATGTATCACATGCATGCTTGGTGCCCACCAAGATTACCACAGAGGTTAGAAGAGGGCATTGGCTTTGAACCCAGATCCTCTAAGAGCAGCCAGTGCTTTTAACCACTGAACCATCTTTCTCTGTGTGTAGGAGTCCATGCCCTGGCACACATGTGCTTGTTAGACAGTAACTTGTAGAAGTTGATTCTCTCCCTCCACCATACAGGGCTCAGAGAGCAAACTTTGGTTGTCAGCCCTTGTGGCATGCACCCTTACCCACTGAGCCATCTGGCTGGTCCCTAGAGTATCTGACTTAGAATTGACACACTATGATATGACACTTATGCTCTGGCTATGACGACAGACACTTGCATCTTACTGCGCCAGAGCATCCATTAATCCTGCCGGGAGAGCATTCATTGCTGCAAGCTTCTGAACTGGACAGAGTGAAAACAGTCAGAACCTCTCAGGAATGTGGTCAGCCATAATACACTGTACACAAGGAACATTAAGGAGCCTGGGATGGGGTGTATAGTCAATATTATATGCATGTGTACATTAATATATATGTAATGAGGGCACGACATTTATAGGAGTTGAGAGGGGACACAGGAAGACTTGTAGGGGAAGGATGGACTTATATATATATTTATATATAAATATAGTTATAAAATTCTCAAAAATAATTTTTTTGAAATAAAAAAAAGTTCCTGAGCCTGGAGAAGATCCTCAGTGACAAATTACACTGACAAATAACTCAGGGGCAAGGGAGAAAGTGACAGGTTACAGAAGGCACTGAGCTAAGGATCTTGTTAGGGAATGATTGCCACTTACAAAAATACAGTTTTATTATGGAAGAGCTGTTTATGCTCCATAGGAAACACCATGCTTGAGAGAGAGAGAGAGAGAGAGAGAGAGAGAGAGAGAGAGAGAGAGAGAGAGAGAGAATCCAATTCCAGAGAAAGGAACATTAAAAATACCAATTTTTAAACAATGCCAAATTCTAACATGGAACACAAACTCATTTGTTACATTTATTGCCATTTGTGTGCCAGACTCGAGGACCCCAAACGGGGTGCCGAATCAACTCTCTGGAAGATAGAGAAATGAAATAAAACGCGGATGCTTAGGGTATGTTCCCCAGCTTCTTTGGGCGGGACCCAAACCTCTCGTCTGGCGGCTTGTAAGTAATTAGGTCACCTGAAGTTACAGGTAATAAAGGCTCACCGCAGGGCCTGGAACAGTGTAGGCAGCTTAGGAATTCACTAGGTCCTGTTAATGTTTTCAAGTTCTTTTCAAAGCTTCTTCATAAATCAAGAGCGGGGGTGGCTTAGAAGAATGTCGAAATGGCTCAATTTCCTTCTCCGGGGCTCTGCTGCCTGTCGGCCTGGATTTATCTCCCCTCTCCCCAGCTGTCCGCTGCCCCCCCACTTTCCCAGCTCCCTATCTTAGCTAATAAACTGGCTCCCGTCTTACTCTTCGGTAAATTCTCCTCTTGGGCTTGCACCCACCCTTGCCCCAGCTCTGTCTGCCTCCTCTCCTTGCAGGCTATAGCAATCTGACCTCTGCCTGCTCCTCCCCTTAGAACCCCGACATTCTGGGATCGCTCACCTTGGAGGATGAGCACCACCCCTTCCCTCCTAATCTTTTCATTTATCTAGGTTCCCATGAAGAAAACTGCCTCAGGGATGACTCCCTCATGACGCCTCCAACCCTCTTCCAATCCTCTTGGCGCCTGTTGAGGGCTTCTTTCCATCCATGCTCTGCCGCTCTTGACCTCCCGTGCCCCGCCTCTCGCATGCTGATCTGTCTGTCAACTCTGGAGAGGCCCTACCCCAGCATCCCAGGCTGGCTCTCTGTGTCCGCCTTGCGTTACACCTCTGCTCTCCCTGCTCTGGGCTGGCTGGGTGGGGGTCACCATCAGTCTTCCAGGCAGCACATCTGCCTGTGAACCTCCCAAGCAGTTCTGGCCCCGCCTCTACTTTCAGCTCTAACTGGGTTCCTGGGTCAGGCCCTTATGACGTCATTTCCTCTTTGAGTTACAGCCACCCTCCCCAACCAGGGCCCTCTCTAGACTGCATGTTTGAATGCGACTTCTGCTCTTTCCCAAATGCATGGTGGTGTGTCATTTCCTCAGCCCCTCTTAAACTCAGCATTCTGTCCTTCCTTCCTTTTATTTAATGGTGCCCTGTGATAGACCATTCTGAAGCTTATTTTCTAGTTCTCAAACTTAAGAGGATCCCCTGACCCTGAAAAGGTACAGCTTTACGTCTGTCACCTAACGCAGCCTCCGTCCCATGGCTCTAAGTTTTTACTTTTCTCTCTTATTATTTAAAACAATTTTTTAATTAAAAAAAAATTAAGCATATTCTTCTCTAAGTCATTCCAGATCATCTGCCCCGCTCGATCTATGCAACTTTAAGTTCTTTCTCAAAAAACTGAAAACCCAAGGTGACAACAACGCCCCCAAAACAAGATACACACCCCCCCACCCAAAAACCAAAACTCTAAACTGTAAGTAAATAAAAGCCTCCCTCCACCCCCCCGCAGAGCCCATTATATGCTGGTCAACTGCTCCTGTCCCGGTGTGCCTGTCCCGGAGTTGTTGATACGCCCAGTGTCACTCTGTAGGAGAAAACTGTATTTCCTTTTCCCAGCAGGATAAGTGATAGTTCAGTTGTTAACCTTTAACCTAGTGGCTCGGTTTTCATTCATTCATTTATTCATTCATTCATTCATTCTTCATTCATTCATTTAAAAATATAATCAAATCAAATCAAATAATATAAAGCAGAATCTACCACATTAAATTTGGACAAGAGAAACCAACAGAAGGAAAAGAGCCCAAGGGAAAGCACGAGAATCAGACACCCATTTGTCTGTCTGCTCGGGAATCCCATAAAAAGCTCTATTACATAATAATACATAATTACATAATAATACATAATTACATAAGAAGCTCTATTACAGTAGAAACTTCCTGAAATGTATACATATATGAAGGCGAAATAAGTAAAGTAGCCAGGTAGTGGGAGAGCCTGAGTCCCAACTGGCCACCTCTCATCACCAAATGAGGCTTCTAGTACTGAGACTGAGACGGGGTTGATGGCCACAGGGGACCCTAGGAATCCCCAAACAACCCAGGCTGTTGCCAAGACTATAGGGAGCTCTCCACAAAGCAAGGCCCCATTGTGTAAGACAACATCTGCAGGATTCACTGCAGATGGAGACGTCAAGGCAGTGTCCACATAGAGCCTTCATCCCTCCGTCCTGGAATCTTTTTTTTTTTGATACAGGGACATACTCAGCATGGTATCAAAATAAAACCATAAACACCAAGCCAGACAAAAACCCTTCATCTACAATGGTGTCCTGCCAGCAAGTATGTTGGGGCGACAGTGCTACAAAGCTTGTGGGTGTAACCAGCCAATAACTGATTTGATTTTAGGCCCATTCTATGAGATGGAACCCATGCCCAAAACTGCTTGGGTGACCAAAGACCTGAGACTGGATGGCCCAGAGACCTCTGGTAAAACCAAATACCACTGGTCTAAAAAAGAAAAAGAAAGAAAAGAAAAGAAAACTCGTAGTGATAAACGACCCCCAATGACATTCTGCTATACTCATAGATCAGCGGCTGGTTCGGCCATCATCAGACTTCATGCAGAGGGAGAGAGAGAGACCTTGGGACACTGGGCCCTAAATGGGATCTTTCCGTCAAATCCCTTTCCTTTGAGCTCAGGGTAGCCCATGGAAGATGAGCCAGAGAGGACAGAGGCCCAGGAGAACAAGGGCCTCTAGATGGACATGCTCATATGAGCTCACAGAGATAGCAGAAGCAAGCCCGGGGCCCACACTGGTCTGGGGACCACACTGGTCCATACCAGTTCTTCTGACTACATACTATGGCTTCCAGTTTAGCGTCTTTATGGGCTCATCAGTGGCTTTCAAAGCCCTAGCAGCTTTCTGAGAATGCACTTTCCCCACAGGGCTCTGAAGTGGACCAATAAGCACCCACCCGGGGCCATCTCTGACGTCAGTCACACTGTCCTGTGTACAACTTCCCAGTGCGCTGTGCTGGTCTATGCCTCTGAACCAGCTGTTCTCAACCCGTGGGTCACGACCCCTTTGGGGGATCGCAAATCAGACATCCTGCATGTCAGATACTCACATTGTGATTCACAACAGTAGCAGAATGACAGTTATGAAGCAGCAACGAAGCAGTGTTACGGTTGGGCGTCCCCACAGCATGAGGAACTGTACTTAAGTGGCAGCGTTAGGGAGGCTGAGAACCATCACTCTAAACCAAGCCATGTGTGTCCCCTTGGGCACCTGCCTGGCTGCCTGGTAAGTTTCCTCTGTCTATCTGCAGCTCAGCCTGTCTGGGAAGCCTTTCTGGTTCAAAAATCGCAACTTAAGCAGTGCACACGAGAGGCCTAGCAGAGTGTCTTGGATACCCTGGGTACCCGCCAATTGCAAGCTGTTATTATTAGCCTTCTTTCAGGTCGGCGGAGCAGAGATGTGCGGGTGGGAAGCACTGTACAGATGTGGTTATACAGATGTGAGTTTGTATACTGAAGAACTGCAGGGCAGAGCACAAGCCAGAGGCAGGGGCAGCTGAGGGGGAACAGGGCTGAGGGTTTGGGGTGCAGGCAGAGAATGAGGTACATCCTGGGCCACAGACTGTCTCTTGGCAAGGTGCCATAGGAGCTTAGGCAGGAGAGCACCCTTTGAGACCTGATTCTCTCAAGTTACTTATGAAGGCTGCAGAGGAGGCAAGTTATATGTATACTACAATATCATTGTAGTAATATTAAATATAAGAAGACTGTATATTGGGCTGGAGAGATGGCTCAGCAGATGAGAGCACTGACTGCCCTTCCAGAGGTCCTGAGTTCAAATCCCAGCAACCACACGGTGGCTCACAACCATCCGTAATGAGACCTGATGGCCCTCTTCTGGGCTGTCTAAAGACAGCTACAGTGTACTTACAGAAAATAAATTAATTAAAAAAAAATAAGACTATATATTTAATATTACCAAATATATAAGTAATTAAGGGTTATTTAAAGAATTTAAAAGTTATTTAAAGTATGTTGATCATATAATAGACTTTTTTGGGTGTGTGCATATATATGTGCATATATATATATATACACATACATACATACATACACACACATATATATTTCTCATGTATATTGCTTTAACTAATCACATTTCTTTCTTTTTAACATTTAAAAATATTCTTGAGGGGAGGGGCTGGAGGGATGGCTCAGTGGTTAAGAGCACTGGTGTTCTTCTACAAGACCTGGGTTTTAGTCCTAGGACCCACATGGCGGCTCACAAGTATTTATAACTCTAGCCCCATTCTGGCCTTATCAGCACTACGTTCTCAGGTGCACAGCTATGCAAGCAGGCAAAACACCCATACATAGAACAAAAAATTTAAAAATATTCTTGAATTTGCTGTCATATGTAACTAGATTTATCCCGTAGCCATTCTGATGCACAGATTTCTCACCAGTGTCTGGCATGATCTCACGAGGACTGCAATAGACTTAGGAAAGCTCCTCAGAGGAGGAGACGATGACAGAGTTGGTGTGACAACTGGGTGGTACCTGAGAAGAGGGGAAGAGTGAGCTCGGGGTACATCCGGGCCAGCTCACAGGACAGATGGGCTAGCGACACACTGTAGAGAGGTGGCAGCGGTCCATGTGTTCCATACAGAATGCTGCCAGGTCTTTGTTCCGCAACCTTCTTGGAGTGCACAAAAAGCTTTGCCTCGAGGATCTACAGGGAGTAAAGAAACGGGCTTTAAAGAATGACATCTGGACACCTCAGAATGCTTGTAATAAAATGGCAAACGCGTTCATCTTCACACTGAATCAGATAACTGCTCTGTCTGGAGAACACTCTGTGTGTGTGTTTTTCCTCCCAGAAACAGAAAACCGCATCCTGAGCCCAAGGATGGAAATTTCCACATGCGTGAATGATACATGCCTGCATGAGCTGCATGGAGACTTCGTAAATCTCTCTGTTGGTGTCAGACGCCTTGAAGAGAACGAGGTTCAGCAGCGTCACTATGTCGAAGGGATAGTTCCTGGGGAAAAGAAGAAAAATACACAGCATGGTTAGAGGACATCCTGGTTAGCAAGCTGGGCACGTCTGGGGTGGCACCTGGACTTGTGTCCTCGGCATTGACATTGCCCTGTCTTTATTTATGTATCTATTTTGTTTTTTTGAGACAGGGTTTCCCTGTGTAGCCTTGGCTGTCCTGGAGCTCACACTGTAGACCAGGCTGGCCTCAAACTCAGAAATCTGCCTGCCTCTGCCTCCTAAGTGCTGGGACTAAAGGTGTGCACCACCACTGCCTGGCTTGTCCTGCCTTTTTTGGGACTCATTTATTCATGTATTTTTTAAAAAAGATTTATTTATTCATGTAATGTAGATGAGTACACTGTAGCTATCTTCAGACACACCAGAAGAGGGCATCGGATGCCATTACCGATGGCTGTGAGCCACCACGTGGTTGCTGGGAATTGAACTCAGGACCTCTGGAAGAGCAGTCAGTGCTCTTAACCGCGGAGCCATCTCTCCAGCCCTATTTCATGTGTTTTTATGTGTATCTGAGTATATGTATGTGTATAACATTCATGCAGGTGCCCAGGGAGGCCAGAAATATTGGATTGCCTGGAACTAGAGTTACAGGAGGTCGTGAACTCCATGACTGGGTGCTGCATACTGAACTCAGGTTGTCTACAACATGTTATTAACCACTGAGGTGTCGCTCCAGTCCCTCCACGAGGCTTTTAAAATATAAACCTCTACTGTGTTCTATTCTCTCCATGTTTCTAATCCATGTTTTCTCTCTTAGGAGTAGTTTATGCAACTTGGGGAATTTCATCTCATTATGCCAGTATTACACTTACTAAGTTTTAGTGCCAAACAGCTTCATGAACTTGCTTGTTACATGCTAAGTTTGGTGGCTTTTGAGGCATAATCTTTGGGCTCGGTC
This sequence comes from Mus pahari, assembly GCF_900095145.1. Classification (NCBI taxonomy): domain Eukaryota; kingdom Metazoa; phylum Chordata; class Mammalia; order Rodentia; family Muridae; genus Mus; species Mus pahari. The sequence continues at coordinate 40,557,872 of NC_034612.1, read as the reverse complement.
GTGACTCAGTGGTGGAGAACACTTTTAGCATGCATGAGGCCCTGGGCTCAGATCAGTACATTTTCAAATGAGTGTAATATTCAGACTTTGAAGCCTCCTTCCCATATACTTCTTGAAGTTTTGAGCAGAGGGGATTGGTTTTCCTGGGTTTGTGGGCAGCTGGCTTATGGGCTCAGAGCTAACATGTGTTGGCACACTTGTCCACATAGATGCTTTTTTTTTTTTTTTTGGTTTTTCGAGACAGGGTTTCTCTGTGTAGCCTTGACTGTCCCGGAACTCATTCTGTAGACCAAGCTGGCCTCAAACTCAGAAATCCACCTGCCTCTGCCTCCCGAGTGCTGGGATTAAAGGCGTGCGCCACCACGCCCGGCTCCACATAGATGCTTTAATTCCTTCAGTGCATTGTTTTTATTATTTTCACATTTTGCTTCCATGCCCCACTGTGACTGTTTGGGCACTTTGAAGGAAAGACCCTATAAGGAGTATCTCCCGATCGAATGGAATTAGCAATATCATGCAAACTTGAAGCGGCTAGCATATCCGTGAGGGATACCGAAGCCATTCTGGGCTGTCACACTCTGAAGATAACTGCTGAGCAGTCACCCGCTCAGCTACATCACGGAGAGCAAGGGTCGTCGCCCTCGAACACTGAACACTGATTACGAAAACCTATACCTGTTTCCGCACACAGTCGCTATGGCTTTGAAGCAGCCCGACGCAAGCTGGTAGGAACCCGTGTAACATCGGTCGATGGCCCAATTGAAAAGGTTTATCTGGTCAGGATTAAGTTCCAGTAGCAGCATGACGACCTCACAGCCAAGCTGATGAACCTGAGGACGAGGAACAAATTCCCACTTCATCAGAAAATATTCTAGAGAGATCCATACGGGCTGTGACGTAACTAATACAGGTCAGGCGAACAACCTCAAGTGGGGTTAAGTGGGGCTGGACACTCTTTATTTGGGTTGATCTTTGTGCTTCACGCTCTTCCTTAAGGGGGCGCAATGCAGCCATGCCGCCAGGATGCAGGCTCCGCTGGACTCTGGGAAGGCAACACCCACTGCCCTGATGGAAGACTCCATTCCCCTCAGAAGGTAATGTTTGCCTGCCTCTTTCCTAAGCCATCTACTCTTTTCCGCAGTTGCAATCAGGCTGAAAAGGAAGGGCCTGGCTTACGTATCTGCTATATTAATAGTCTGGGTTTGAAATGCCCCCCAGGCTCGTGTTGGAATTCTTGGTTCCCAGCTAGGAGGCTCCAGAGCTCTAAGGAGGTGGGGCCTGGCTGGCAGTGGCTAGGGGCCTTCTTTGAAGGTCAGACCTAACCCTGGTTGGCTAGCTTTCTCTGCCTGCTTCCAGGCCCAAGTCACGTGAACAGACTTAGCCTTACACTCCCACCAGAGTCACCTCTTCCCCACAATGATGGACTGGAATGATTTTCTTCTCCCTTAAAATTTCTCCATAAAATACAATTTACAAGTTTTGTAATTGTAAATACAATTTTTGTAATTTAAAAAAATCCCTTAAAAGGTATTTTGTCACAGGAGTGGAAGAGTTAGAAATATAATATTCATTGTTATTAAAAATTCCCCCTAGTTAGTTAATTTCTGTACTTTTTTTTTTCTGACTTGGTTAAGCTATTTCTTATAGTAACTTCTAGTGGTGAACAGGTTACAAATTATTGGCCTCCTGTCCCATATCTCTGTCTATATATCTATATCTATCTCTATATATGTCACTTAATTTTTTTTTTTTGATTTATTTATTTTATATATCTGAGTACACTGTTGCTATCATCAGACACACCAGAAGAGGGTATCAGATCCCATTACAGATGGTTGTGAGCTACCATGTGGTTGCTGGGAATTGAACTTGGGACCTTTGGAAGAGCAGACAGTGCTCCCGTCACTTCATTTTAAGCACAGCTTTATTTACAAACCACAAATGTAATATTTCATCATGTTCCATTTAAAGACACTTCCCAGTTGCCATTGTTATTCACTTTAATTGACTAGCTATCAGGAAGCATATACTGCTTTAACACTTATTTAATTATGTGTATGTGCACGTTCACAAACACACTCTGTGTTTGCGGGTGACTGAAGAGGCCAGAAGAGGGCACGGGATTCCCTGGAACTGGAGTTAAGGGTGGTTGTGAGCTATCTAGTGCGGGTGCTGGGGACTCAAGTCAGGACCTCGGCAAGAGACGCACACACTCTTGGGTGCTGCACCTTCTCCCTCCAGCTCCGGGGAAGTACATTTTAATGATATTTTAATTACTCATTCCCAGTTTAATGATACTGAGTATAAAGGTTGCTTTCAAATTACGTGAACTGTTTTGAGCCTCACTTTACAACTCAGTTTTTTGGCCAATTTGGTTAAACGACACTGTACTTTTGGGCCTGGTACACCCCACGGCAATGTTCCTAAGTACACATCCCAACTTGTGTGACTCTGGAGGGAAGGTGGTATGTGCATCATGCTAACCTCAAAAAGGTTGAAAAGCAATGCCTTCCTGACCCATACTTACTCGTAAATCTTGACAAGCCAGAATATTGTCAAGCCACTTATACAGATAGCCATCCGGAGAGAGGCCGACATTGTCAAAAACAGGGCCACAGCACAGCACCGCCGACATTGCCTGAAACCAGAGACCGTGAGACCTGGAGACTGAACCAGTGAAGCAGGTTTCCTGCTTTCTCTGCTTCCTGGGTGGGTGGTGGAGCCTGGCAGCTCCCTTTCCCATTGCCGTGAACCCCAGCCTTCCGACACTGAAGGCAGAAATAAACCCAGTCCTCTACACGCTGCTTCCAGAACTGGTACTGCATCCCCGTCATGGAGAAGTGGGCAACACAAAGCTCACACTGCTTTAGACGGGAAGGTTTTCACAGTGTGGATGTCCAGGATAGGATTAGATAAACAGCGGGTGTGGTTGTTGCTTGATCATTTTTCTCCTTAGACTGGAAATGAAGTAGCAATATAGTAACTTCAGGGATAAATAGGCAAAACTGTTCTGGCCCAGAAGAAACACTGCATAAAAGCAGGATCCTGACACAATTTTACATTTTGTAATTGTGGGCCCAGATGGTGTGCTTATATATTTACCTACATCTTTGATTATGTATTTGGAATTCTTGAATTTATATTTACATGTGCATGCATACATCCATTTTAATTTTTATATCCATACCTTTATTTTTGTTGTATTATACTACTTATGTTAACCTTATTTTTAAGGTATGGTTGTTAACAAAGGACACCGCTGGCGCTGCACACCAACCTTTAGAGCACAGTATTGGTATCTCGTGATCTGGTGGTTTCGGTCGCTGTACCGATCCAGAGGCGTAAACATGATGCTGAAGGGGCCAGCCCACTGGCTGAACAAGATGAAGAGATGGTGTCGTAGGCTTTGCTGGGGGAAGAGAAATCTTCTGTGATGAACTAGAGAGAATAACACAAAAACAGTGTCTGTTATTAGACTGTTGTTAGTCTATATTAGACTGAATACATAATTGTAGCACTACTGAATATTACCCTCAAGTTCTGAGGAAAGAAATAAAACTTCCTCAAGTTTTTTATTTTTAATTATGTGTATATGTGTTTTTCTGTATGTGGGTAAGTGCACATGAGTGCAGGTGCTCAGACAGGCCAGAAGAAGGCATTGGATCATGGGAAAGTGGAGACAGGTAGATGTGAGCTGCCGGACACAGGTCCTGGGAAGTAAACTTGGGTCCTGTGCAAGGGCAGAAGCTGATCCAACCTTTCCGTCCGCAAGAACCTGTGCTTGGAGCTGGAAATAGAACATGGGGCTTTGCGAGTGCTCGGCGCACACTTCCCAGTGAGCTATACCACCAGCCCAATAACTCCCATTTTCTTTAGTTACAGAATCTTGACTTTTTAAATAAATTTCAACACAAGTTTTCTTTCTCGATTCTCAACCTTCCTCACACCGAGACCCTCTAAGACAGTTCCTCATGTTGTGGTGAGCCCCCAATGATTAAAATTATTGTGTTGCTCCTTTGTAACTGTAATTTTGCTCCTGTTATGAATTATAATTATAAATATCTGACATGTAGGACATCTGATATTTGACCCCTGTGAAGGGTCGTTTGACCCCCAAAAGGGGTCATGGTGACCCACAGGTTCAGAACTGCTGGTCTAACTGCTTTTTCCACTTAACTTTCGTGTATACAGAATGAAGTTTTGTGACCACTGCTCCCCGCTGTTATAGAGCACATAGTGGAATATAATATATGCTATTTCAAAGACATGTGCCTCATATTACCAAAGAAATCAAGCTTAAATTGTAGTTTAAGACCCCTAACAGCTGAGGTGGAGCAGTGCTGTTAATAATGTCAAAGTAACAAAATGGCACGAGAGGAGTTGTGTTTATAATTACTTAGAATTAACAAAGAAACTGCCCTAGAGCTCTATGCTGGCCCCGAGGAATCGGGATGAGCAGTGGTGGGGGATGGAACTCTCTACCCAGCCCAGAGGAAGGGGTGATTACCTGGAACACACTGGATCAAGTTGGCAACCATGGCGCTAAAATGTGCTCGGATGTCTTTAAGAATCTCGACCTCTTTGTCATTTTCGGCTTCTAAGAGCATGCGGGTCAAGTCCACGTATTCCAAGAACAAAGCTCCAAGCGCTAAGGTGTCTCGTTCTAAAGCTCCATTTGTGCTGGAAAGGAAGGGAGGGGATGCTTTTGGACAAGTTAGAGCAGAGGAGCAGGTGCTTAATGAGGACTGCACCGATGGTTGGAGTTGACGTGGCAATTTTGGGTTTTATACACATTATACGGGGGTATGAAGAACGGTAAGGGCGGCGTGCCAGAAATCTTGGTTGAAAAAATATATTTAAAAGAACAAGAAGTAGAAAAAGAGGCGTTGGCAAGGGGGTGGGATGGGGCTGGTCCGCTCAGTCATTTAACCTCACCTGTCACTTATCACGCCAGCGTCCGCCAGAAGTTCGAATATCCGGAGCAGCTGAAGCCTCAGCAAATCTCTCCGTTCTCGGCGCTTCTTGTTCTGCGTGGAAAGCACAACGCCACTTAGAGTCACGGATAATACAACGCAAACTTTACGGCCTGATTTAGTGTTTTCAAGTTTTCTAAGCATAAAAGGGAAGCACTGTCCTTCCTTCCTAAGAGGTGGGGACAATGCCAGTTATCACAGGCTGTGAGGAAAACATCATCGGTAAGCCCCTAAGAATACGTGAGGCGGAAGTGAGGTGGAAGTATTGAGTAGCGAGCTGGGTGCGGAGGCGCCAGGGTCGCTGAAAGGCTGAGCTTTAGGGAGCGACTGGAGAGGACGACTCCGGATGCTGACAATCCCCAGACTGCTCAGGGAGTGCACGCTATTTGATCTCCAGACTGCTAAACTTCTGCTGTTTCTTTTTTAGTTACTATGTATTTTATGCATATGGGTGTTTTGCCTACAAGCAGGTGTACCTTGTGTGTGCAGTGCTCATGGAAGCCAGAAGAGGGCTTCAGAGTCCCTAGAACTGAAGCTGGGGATGCTTGGAGACACCCGGGTCCCTCTGGAAGAGCAGCCAGTGCTCTCAAGAGCTGAGCCCTCCCCAGCCCCAGATCGCTGCTGTTTCTTGTATCATACTTATGGGAACTATCTTTTTTAATCTTATTATTTTTCAATCTTGGTGCATTTTAAGTAAATTCTGGTCTTCTTGATCCTGGCTTGTTAACAAAGATGGCAACAAAGCCCAGCAAGCTAAAAACCGAAATTAGATTTTGACTTAGATCTTTTGCAAAAATAAAAACATGTGATTGCTTGAGTTGTTTTTGCATTTGTGCGTTTAGAAAATTCATTAAGACACAAATTATTTGACCATTGGAAATCTAATGTACTATATAACAAGGCTCACTGTTAGGAACATGTTGGGGTGTTTGAATAATTTAGGGGATGACAAAGCTGACTTAAGATTCACACCACTGTCCAAACGAGTCAGGCTCTCATGATGGAGATTCCAAACTTTACCTCTGGTCTTCTCTCTAGAGCCTCCTTCATTAATGGATGGAGTTCTTCAACCAATTCTCTACAGAAGGAAAAGGTCATATTTGAAATTTGTTGTTATTGATATAAGATTTGTCACCAACATATCTGTTCCAGCCTGAATCACTTAATTATTTCACTTGGCTACCAGTCGAAACCTCCAGTGACAGCTGCATGGATGTTGCCCTACACAGACAGTATCTGTCCTCATTCTGGTGCTGTGCATATGTACTGAGCAGAACACCGTATCTGAACGACACAGGATTTCCCAAGTGTTTACTAGATGCAGGGAGCTTCAGGACTGGCTTCCAGAATCTGAAATTAATTATACACTGAGTCTCTGCTCGCAAATAAAAAGCTGTCAGTCCAGTCAGAAGGAAGGAGAGGATCAATACGGAGCTAGCTTAGAGATATACTCAGCAGACCGACACATATGAGATTTAAAACATGAAACCTGTGTTCCCGAGTAATTTACACTTGTGTTATCTGATAGACACAAATTATAGCAAGGGACAAAATAGCGCAGTTTTCGTTAAAACCTTTCCTACGTAGCAAAAATGTTGCTAACATTAATATATATCACATTACCTTTCTCTGTGTTATATATTGTGTTGTTTTCAATAGGTATGGCCCCCAAAGACTCATGTGTTTGAACACTTGGCTCATAGGAAGTGACACTATTAGGAGGTGTGGCCTTGTTGGAGGAAGTGCGTCACTGTGGGGGTGGGCTTCGAGGTCTTAGATGCTCAGGTCAGGCCCAGTGTAGCAGTCTCTTTTTGCTGCCTGTCTGTGGATCCCGATGTAGAACTCTCAGCTTCTCCTCCAGCACCATGTCTGCCTGCATGCTGTCTGGCTTACTGCTATGATGATAATGGACTAAACCTCTGAAACTGTAAGCCAGCCCCATTTAAATGTTTTCCTTTATAAGAGTTGCCATGGTCAAGGTGTCTCTTCACAAAAATAGAAATCCTAACTAAGACATATCTGTATTTTATATATGCATTATATGTATATACCTATATACACTGTATATTATTTTACATGTGTATTATATCTGTGTATATGCATTACAAACACACACACACACACACACACACACACACACGCACATCTCATCTGCCCTCCAAGTCTCCAACTATCATTTATACTTGTTATAAATTATCTTCTTCAGGAAATAGTTTCTGAATTGCATGATTAAACAGATGTGAGATCTAACTCACAGCTAGAAAAGTTTGGAAATTCCACAGTATACCTGTGGTTAGTAAAACCACCCTCTAGGGAACCAGGAAGGCTTATGGGAATCTACTCTGAACTGATTGAGAAAAATCTGAGGTTTTTGTCTTAATTGCTCTAATAATTTATCAAAAAAAAACCCATTTAATAATGTATCATGTTAATAATACTAAAATATCACAATGTAGCATAATACCAAAGGATATTATATTAACATAATGATATGATAACACTAATATGTAATTAATTGGTTTAAAACTTTACAAAAAGTACTTGTACTTATATGTGTATGTGTTTTATCTGCACGCACAGCTGCACACAACATACATCCAGTACCCACGGAGGCCAGAGAAGGGCAGTGGGAATCAAACCCCGGTCCTCTGCAAGGGCAGCCGGTGCTCTTAACCACTGAGTTACTGGTGTGGCTGTGCAACCTGAGGCTTATGAGCTGTTTTAGACTCCTGCCATTGGTTAGCTGAATGGCAGCATCTACCTCCAGGAACACAGAGAGAGGGCGAGCTATACACGGAGACTTGCGTTCTCTTGGAAAGAACGCTGAATTTGGGGACCGTGAGTTATCTTTTGAAAGCAGATCTAAATAATTAATAAATGGCTGAATGCTGGTTAATTGGTACTCTTGTAATGAGAACTTGTAGTTCTCAGTTATTGTCAGGGTGAGATGTTTGGGGAGTCCCCTTTCCTGACTCCTGTTTACCTCCATCCTCCTCAGATATGTGATTACAAAACCATTTAAAAGTATAAAATGCTTTGTCGTCCATTGTCAGAATGGTGGGGAACCACACACCACCCTTGTTTTGGTATTGTAGCCTCTCAAAAGTCTGGCTAACTGGGGATGGATAGGGAATTATCTTACGTACAGTTACCCAGGACAGAGCTTGCAAATGCAATAAAATTTGAGGGTTAAAAGGAAGGCTGTTTACCTGCACATCAAACAAAGGCATAAAGAAAGCCATGCACAGCCCACTGGTACCCCAGCACCCACCGGCACCCACTATCCCCCAAGCTTGAGTTAAGAGAAACAGCTATAATTGCAGCAACATATATGATTTTGAAGAACGTACGGGGACAGCCATACCTGAAAACAAGGGAATTTGTCCTTCCAAATCCTAAGACAAGGGACTCGGTGATTTCTATACTTTCCAGCCGCATCAAAGGCACCAACTGCTTCAGCAGGACGCCCACTGATGGCGTGCCAATGGCCTGGAACGAGGAGATTTGAAGTGACAAAGAGGTAACGTGGTAACTAAGCAATAACAGGTGACTGACTGGGTTACATCCCAAGGCACTGCCGTCATTTCAGAGAAAAATAAAAATTAAAACAAACAAACAAACATATATTTAACACGGTACAATTACTTTCTACCTGGAATACAAGTCCTAAAGATAACTCTGCCCTTTTCCTTTTAAAGCTATTTAAGTCAACAAAACTATCATTGGATAAAGTTGTGGTTCTGAGGTATTCAATTGATGAAGAGGGAAACTGCGCATGGAATGGACAAGCCCAGCCTCGAGGCACTGAACCCCCACCCTAGTGGCAAGCTTCCTCATCTCTTCAGTCTTCCATTCCACACGTGCAGGGGAGGGGCAAAAAATTATTCCCAGAAGCTGCTCAGTGGAATCTGGAAATGTGGCGGATGAAAAGTCGGATACCACACTACTGCAGATGGCAGGCACAGTATGATTTGCACTGGGAACGAACTCTACATGAACAAGCTAAAAAAAAAAAAAAACCCTTACAGAATAATTCCCCTGAAGCATGTCATGTCACCTTGTTATCGTAGCTCACTGTACCGTCGGGAGTCGTTGCCATGATCTCTGGAGTGGATGCTCGTAAGTGTCCCGGGCTCATAATACTGGGTTTGGCAACTCCGAAACAGAGAATGAGGTAATTTCTCCACAAGGTAACATAGTTGTCGCCGCTGCTCGTTGTGCTGGTTTTCTTGGCGTTGACTGGGCTGCTATAGATATGGAGGCAAACAAAGGTGAAACTGAATTCCTGATTTTATGGTTTGGTTTTTATTTTTAAGTGTGTGTGTGTGTGTGTGTGTGTGTGTGTGTGTGTGTGTGTATGTGTGTGTGTATAGGAGTGCAGGTACCTATGGTGACCACAAGAGGGCAGCACATCCCCATGGAGCTGGAGTTATAGGCAGCTGTGAGCCATTTAACCCACTTAGTCTGGGTGCTGGGAACTGAACTTGGGTTCTCTGTGAGAGCAGTGTGTGCAACTGTCTCTCCAATTCTTGATTTTGAATATGAGTTTTAGGGGTTCTGTTTGAGATAGGATCTCACAACATAGGCCTTTCTACATACAGCCTGGCTGGCCTTGATCTTATAGCGATCCTTCTATCTCAGCCTCTTGAGTGTTAGAATTGTAGGCATATATTACTATGCCGGACTGTAAACATCACTTCTTAAATAAAGATCATTAGGAGGGCTTAAGAAATTAGGCAGCTGCCCATCAAGGATGAGAAGACACACAGAAGAATTTTAAAGGTCTCTGTATTAAGAGCCTGAGCTTCCTATACTGGTAACTTAGTCATATTGATTATTAAAGCAAAAGAAAAAAAACCCCAACCCTTGTTCTAGACAGGATATTTTTTATCTCTACTATGTATTAAGAATGCTACAGCAGGAAATTTTTAAAAATTAGAGAAGATTATGGTAGCCTAACCTCTTACGTGGAATGAAAATGTAAGAGAACCAATCGTAAGCATTGGAAACACACGGGCACCTTACTTTGGGTCTACCAGCGGCATCACGGACTGCAGCCGGGTGAAGGCGTATGGCCAGGCATAGCTGAGGGCTGTGGGGCAGTGCTTCGGCAAGTTTTCCTGCCGGAGGAAGCTGAAGAGGCACAGGACCCAGGGGTCTTTGACAGATTGCGCGAAGATCCAGACGTGGGAGGGGCTCTTCACGTCGTAATGGCTGTTGACCAGGACCGCGTTCCATTCCACCAACCACTGGAGATCCACATTGTGCGTCGGAGGTAGTGTTGCCTGAGGGCAACAAGCAGCCGGTCAAACATAAACAGGCTTCGCCAATTTTACCAGGGCCCCTGTTTCCACGGTGCCTTCCCGGACCTCCAATGCCACAGACCACCTCTGGATCTGGGACACCCATCCCATGTAACACCTGTCCGAGTCAGCTGCACCCCTCTGCCAGCCATCAGCAGCAGGAAGTGTGAAGTTCAACAATTACAATCACTTTTGATGCTGTTGCTGCTTTTTGAGACAAGGAATCACACTCTTGCAGGTCTGTAACTCACTATGTAAACTAGGCCAGCCTTGAGCTCAGAAAGATCCACCTCCCTCTGCCTCTCAAGTACAGGAGATTAAAAGTGTGAACCACCAGGCTTAGCTATAATCATATTTTTAAGTTTTGAAGTCAGAGGGTGGTCACCAAACATTTATGTGACAATACATGATATTAGTCAATTTAAATGGGACCACAGACTTACGCTTTTCTAATGTTTTTATTTTATGGATATGAATGTTATGCCTACATGCATGTGTGTATACTACATATGTGCCTAGTACCTGTGGAGGCCAAAAGAGGGCAATGAATTTCCAGGAACTAGAGTTACAGTTGGTGTCTTAGTCAGGGTTTCTATTCCTGCATAGACATCATGACCAAGAAGCAAGTTGGGGAGGAAAGGGTTTATTCAGCTTACATTTCCACATTGCTGTTCATCACTAAAGGAGTTCAGGACTGGAACTCAAGCAGGAGCTGATGCAGAGGTCATGGAGGGATGTTCTTTACTGGCTTGCTTTCCCTGGCTTGCTCAGCTTGCTCTCTTATAGAACCCAAGACTACCAGCCCAGAGATGGCACCACCCACAAGGGGCCCTCCCTGCTTGATCACTCGTTGAGAAAATGCCTTACAGCTGGATCTCATGGAGGCATTTCCTCAAGGGAGGCTCCTTTCTCAGTGATAAGTCCAGCCTGTGTTAAGTTGATAACATAAAACCAGCCAGTACAGTTGGTTATGAGCCACCATGTGGGTGCTGAGAATTAAAACCCTGAACTTCTGGAAGTAAGGGTTCTTCGCCATGGAGCAATCCCCCTAAGGGATGATCCACGTGCGGATCCATAAATGGGCCTTTGCTCCTGTGATTTGTTTGTGTGATGTGTGCGTGGTGTTTTTTATCTTTACTTGCACTGAAACACCTTGCCTGGGCTTTAGAAACACCTGAACACTCACTTTCCCTTTTATGAAGGGATTCCACCATGATTTTTAAGAGGACATACCTAATCTGTCCCTGTGATATCAAGCCAATGTACTTCAAAACTTCTTTTAAAATATAGATGTATGAATTGATAAGTTCTCTCATTTTATTGTCTTTTAAGTATCCATATCAATATTTAGGCAATAACAATTTTCAAACACCATATCCATTGTTCCAAAGCAGGGGTGGGGGGGGGATGCTTGCCCTTTTGTTAGTTAGGTATTTATTTATTTATTTATAATTTTTGAGGCAGAGTTTCTCTGTGTAGCCCTGGCTGTCTTGGTACTCACTCTGTAGACCAGGCTGGCCTCGAACTCAGAGATTCTCCTGCCTCTGACTCCTGAGTGCTGGGATTAAAGGCGGGCGCCAAGACTGCCAGACATTAGTTAGGCATTTATTGAGTGTTCCGTTTCATCTGTTAGGGCGATGAACTCCCCTGGCTAAATGTTATGGATCTGGCCTTCATAAGTCACTGGGCTGGAAGGGGGCAGAACTGGACTTTCAGACCCAGAGAGATGAGATCCAGATCCTATCAAGTGGTCTCCTTAAACCCGGGTTCTGGAGAAACCACCGACTCTAGAGACGATTATGGTGATTGTGACTGCCAAAAATTAGCCTTTTGTGTTCTGGGTCATGAAAGTCTATGGAAAGTTTGCAGATCCCACAGTGCGGTCATTTGCATTTGTGACGGGCATCTGTGCTAGGCACCAGCTAAGTGTGTTCTTCAGCGACTTCCCCTCCCCCCGGGACTTCCCTGCCTGTTTGTTGTGGAGCTGGAATGGATCCAAGTCTGCTCCATGTACTTTTCTGTTTTAAAGGATAGCTAGCTAAACTGGGCGGTGGTGGCACACGCCTTCCCAGGACTCGGGAGGCAGAGGCAGGAGGATGTCTGTGAGCTTATGCAGCTAGAGGCTTACATTTAGCTGGTACTATGGTAAAAAAAAATCTGCCATGTTCTATATACTTGTCATTCTAGGTTGTAGATTTTTTTTTTTTCCTTTTGCTTTTTTTTTTTTTGAGACAAGGTCTCACTATACAGACCAGGGTGGCCTAGAACTCAGAGAGAGTCACTTGCCTCTGCTTCCCGAGTGCTGTGGTTAAAGGCATTTGCACCACACACCACAGGCTCGAGTCACCATTCCTGGCTCTAGTTTTAGGTTTCTTCGGGGTCACCGGTGCCTTTGATCCCAGCACTCAGAAAGCAGAGGCAAGGAGATTTCCAGGTTCGAGGCCAGCCTGGGCTACAGAGCAAGTTCCAGGTTAGCCAGGGCTGCGCAGAGAAACCCATCTTGAAAAACAAAAGTGTTGTGCCCTGAGCTAACCCCTGGCTTAATGCTTTTGGGTTTTAATAACTGCGAGGGTCAAAGATACTAAATATAAAACCACCTTGGAAACTATAAAGTAACACATAAGCAGAACTTACACAGGGAGACGGCTGTGATACAAAATATTAAGTACAAAATTAAACAAAGATTATGTATTTAAAACAACAATTTAAGGGTAGTTAATTTCCTTAAAAATCAGGAGTGGTTTTTTTTTTAATTGAAGTTTTCAAAAATATTATCTGTATTTCTAAAGTTCAAATTTTGTATGGAATTTTTTTCAGACATGTCCTGTGCTATTATTTGAGAAGCTAATCTTGCTTCCCTAGGTATCTGGGCCTCAGGTTATTAATCTGCCAAGAGAGCCTTGAGCTCACACACATGGTTTTTGTTTGGCTCTGTTTTAAGAGATAGGCTCAGGACTTATAACTGACATCAGATCACACTTGGGACCACACGTCTGCTTACCGAATCCGAAACTGCCACATGAATGAAGCTTTCAAGGATGGAAGAACTCAGCTGATCCATGACATCAATCATTGGCCTGTCATCGTCCTGTACAAAGGAGGAGCCAGTTACACCCCATGGGAAACGTGTCCTTCCCACCCTCCCCACAGCCTTCATCCCAGGACATGAAGCAGAGCAACCTGCCAGACGGTGATAAGGGTTTTCTCACAGAGACAGGAAAGAGAAGGCAGGGACTAAAAAAATCTTTTGGTTCCAAGGATAGACAGACTTTCGATTTCCAGCGCAAGATAATTAAAGCTCCAGTTTCAAACACTTGCATGAACTCCTGATTCTAAATGCCAGCACTGTATATTAGTCACAGAGATGCTTACGCCTCTGAGATAAGCTAAGGGGCAGGAGCACTGCCTGCAGGAACACACCTCGCTGAGACACTAAAATGATCATATTTGAGGTCACTGGCTCACCGGGATAACTGACAACGTGGCCTGTGATTGAATTTTAGTTCCAAAGAAAATACACCATAGACAAACCCCGTACCCCGCGCTTCCCATGTGTGGTGCAACCTTGCCTCTTATCTCGGGAGGACACATTTTCTCCTACCACCATCAAAATCAAGGGGCTTGTTTTGGCGCTGTGATGTTTTAAAGAAGATGTATTACTTTTCCTAGCTTATTCTCTACATGTAGCAGCTTCTTAATTAGATGCATGTCGGATGCTGAGAAGAATGGCCCGAAACCAAATTAATCTTAAAATTCTTGGTAAAGTAGGGTCATTTAGGAAATTAGAAGTGGTCTTTTCTGTCACTGTCAGAATACAGGATTTGCCTCTACTAGATGAAGGAGGTCACTGTGCCCATAAATCTCAACAATATGGTTACATAGTGACAATACCAGCTGATAGTCCAGTGTGGCTGGGGAAGTCCCACAAGGCCCCACCCCTGGCGGAGGGCTACGGGCAGTTAATGGCTGTTGATAATTAGTCTTCTCCATACACACGTCTTCCATTGGTTATCTGATCCTAAGTGGTCAGCCCTAAGCAAGCGTGTATATAAGCAATCCTAAATGGACTCGGCAGGCTGGACTTTCACACACACACTATATTGTGTGTGTATGTGTATACACACACATATGTATGTGTATGTGTGTATTTAAAAAGAGGAGATAGTGAAATTGGGGGGATATGGATTGGAGCCTAGATAGTGTTATATGGAAATACAGTATGAAATTTGGAAATAAAGTTAAAAAAAAAAAAAACAAGCAGCAGAAAGGACCAGGTTCAGTTCCCAGCACCCACACAGCAGCTCATAACTGCCTGCAATTCCAGTGCCCGCAGATTTAACAACATCTTCTGGCTCGCAAGGACCCTGCATGCACATGGTATGCGTGTTTGGGTGGAAAATACTCGTGCACATAAAATAACAAGAAATGCAATCTTAAAAGGTGATTTACGTAAGATTTTAAAAAGAATTCTGGGGGCTGGTGAGGTGGCTCAGCAGTTAAGAGCACTGACTGCTCTTCTGAAAAGTCCTGAGTTCAAATCCCAGCAACCACACGGTGGCTCACCATTCATAATGAGATCTGATGCCCTCTTCTGGAGTTTCTGACGACAGCTACAGTGTACTTACATACAATAATAAATAAATAAATCAAAAAAAAAAATAAAATAAAGAATTCTGTTGTAGCCTGGGAATGCATGTCTTTAATCCCGGAATTTAGGAAGCTGAGTCAGACAGAACTCTGTGAGTTCAAGGCCCGCTGG
This sequence comes from Mus pahari, assembly GCF_900095145.1. Taxonomy (NCBI): domain Eukaryota; kingdom Metazoa; phylum Chordata; class Mammalia; order Rodentia; family Muridae; genus Mus; species Mus pahari. The sequence goes on along the minus strand of NC_034612.1, from coordinate 40,542,837 downwards.
GTCAACAGAGCTCCAGACCCTGTCCTCAAAACAAAATAAAGCAAAATAGATAAACAAACCAAACGAAACAATAGCCACTACCTAATTAAAAACCCAACAATATATCAACAGTGACGTCCTTGCCCTACACATATTAGGTACCCCCAATAGTATTATGTTATTTCTAGTTTCTGATCCATAGCAGTTGGAGGGAGACTCCTTGAGAACACCCCGTACCTCGGGTTGACCCAGGGCCAGGAAGAGAGCACGGATCTCCTTGAGTATCAGCACCGACAGCTTGCGTGTGGCCACCTGGAAGCTGCAGAGCAGGACGAGAGCGAAGCCTTCCACAGCGTGGAGGACACTGCAGTGCGGGCCTCGCTCTGACTGCATCCGGTGGCTGGAGCCGTTGGGAATGAGCTGTCATGCAAGAAGAACATTCCAGGGTCAGCAAGATAACAAGGGAGAAATACAGGCTTTCTGCACATTTGGCTTGGTATATATAATTCAATAAATCGAAACAGCTTAGAGACAGAGTGTGTGAATCGATTACTATTCATGAGATCTCCGGATTCCCTTTCGGATTGATCAATGGGTGCTTTGTGATAAAGCCAGCCGTCTGTTACCTCTGATGGGAAATGACTGCTCAAGGGCTGTTTGTAGAGAGGAGACGAATCCTGCCTCTCTGTCCATACCATTTGGGATTATGCTATGGCTGAGATCAAAGTGGTCTAATTTATTTTCACTGAAGTTTCTACAGACAAAAGACACTATTAAGTTAGATTTTTTTCAAAATTCTTACTTTCTAATTGATACTAGTGTATGTATGTATGTATGTATGTAAGTACTATGAATGTATCTATATACACACATATTTGGTGGGACTGGTATATATGTGTGTTTGGTTTCAGACTCTGGGACAAGGGACTGAGGTGTATATTTTACATATCCAAGCAGACCTGGCCTCCAGGTTCTCCCAGCATCCCTCAGTCCCTACCTGGCACACCCTGCCCCCAGTCCTGAACCTTCCACCCAGAGGCTCCTCCCTATATGTAATTCAGACATTTTAGCCTTTCTCTCTCTCTCTCTCTCTCTCTCTCTCTCTCTCTCTCTCTCATCCTTTCTCTGGGAGCACACCCTTTTTTTTTTTTTCTCTTCCCTCCCCCCACCTCCCCATGGTGACTTCCCTGGCTTTGGTCCTTGGGGCCAGTGGACTCGCCCGAGAGCAGCTTCCTAACAAATCTGCATTTAATATAATCTAATCTGGCTTGAATTGGCTCATTCCACCGGCAGAGAAATAACCTATCAATGTGTACTGAGAATATTGAACCTAGGGCATCCCATATGTTAGGCAAATTCTCTACCCTCAGTGCCAGCTCAAGCCCAAAGCTGGAGTTTTTACCAAGAGAATTTTGTTTTTGTTTTTTGTTTTTGTTTTTTTTTTTTAAGGTGGGAGAGGTCACTGTTGTTTGTGTTTTTTTTTTTTTTTTTTTTTAAAAACAACTTTAAAAGGGCTTCTATTAGTTTTTAGTGACTCGCTTGGGCCTGCCTCTGTGTGTGTGCACACATAAGTGGAGTGAGAGGCCAGAAGAGGGCATCAAGCTCATGGAGCTGGAGTTACAGGCACAGTGAACTACCTGATGGGGACCTAACGTGGTTCCTTTGGGAGAGGAGCTCACACACTCAACTGCTGAGCTACCCCTCAGCCCCCTTTATCTGTATTTTTGGGGGGGCAGGGTATGTGTTTATGTATGTGTATATATGTTTTTATGTATGTGTGTGTATGTATGTGTGTATTTATGTATGTGTATGTTTTTGTGTATGTGTATGTATGTATATGTGTGTGTATATGTTTGTGTATGTGTGTATATGTGTTTATGTGTGTGTGTATATATGTGTGTGCATTTGTGTATGTGTATATGTGTGTATGTATGTGTGTATGTATGTATGTATGTGTGTATATGTTTATGTGTGTGTTTGTGTGTACATGAGTGTACATGAGTGTGTGTATTACATAAAAAGATGCACATAATCACCTCTGAGTTTCTGATCTTGTTGGCGTGTTCGTAGACTCTTCCCTGTGTCTGTATGACCAGTTTCCACTGGGTGAGCAACTGCAGAAGCAACTTTAGGGAGGAGTCCAGGAGGGTGTGATGCATGTCATTTACTTCCCTGAGCAGGAAGTTCGTGAAGCCGAACAGGACGTCTTCCCTCCAGTCGGAGAAGTCGACCAGTAGTCCCTGAAGAGAGTTCTGTGCGATGTGGCGCAGTTCGTCGTCCATATGAATAGAGAGCCTGGGAAAAGAAAGGCACGAGATCACTGACTTGGTTACATTTTCTTCAAGGTGGAAGAAAGGATATATGCCTTGCACTTGGAGAGTCCTCTTTGGTACCCGAAAGCCAAACCAGGCAGGCTCTAGCACTCAGACATGAATGCAGAACCGCTTAGGGATTGACCACGATGCTAAGACAATCTATCTCTACAGCCTCCAGGAAGCCTGCTGGGTAAGCCTTCACAGACTTGGCCATTAGTAACTGGCTGAACAATACATATCGAAGCAGACATAGTAGCTGGAAGGAGTCAGCCTCCTTCCACACTCCACTATCTGCCTGCAGTTTATGTGTCGCTGTATTTAGCTATAACCAGAAGTGTTAGCCTGCTGCGGCTACGTGGAAACAGGTCCTTGAAACCCTGACTGAGGGCTCAGCCAGTAAGGGATGGGAGCCTGAAGCAACGCTGGTCTTGCTTCTCCAGTTAGGAAGAACCCACATTTTCTGGTAAAATGCACGGTGAAGTAACTGGGAAGTGTGTAGTTCCCTCCCCTGGCTACACTGTAGATACTGTTATCAAGTTACCTTACCACCTCCTCACTGGACTTTGGGGTGCAGGGTGATGCACTTCCTGTTGGCAACTCAGTCCTACATTTCATGCGCGTGGCTCCCTACACCTTCATGCCCTGACCCTCTGGGGGGTGGGGTGGGGCATCCAAAGAGGCTCATTTTCTCAAGACCCAAAGGACCTAGGCTCCTTACCTCCCTCTGAGACACCCTCTGACTCCCCTTTGAAGTTTATAAAAAAAAAAAGCCTTTTCATGAGCTTCCGATAAAGCCTGGCCATTTTTCTTGAGCTTTCAAGAATATTTATTTGTCCTTTTCCCTTCTCAAAAACCGTGCTCCCGGCTTCGGGCTTTGTAAGAATGTACACAATAATAAACAGGATGCTATAAATAGCTCAGACATTCCAAGTATGTCTAACGATTCCCTCCCCGCATGTCTGGCACCACGGCCTGCAGACTCCGGCATCCTCGGATTAAGCTGTCAAGGTGGTTTCGGAGGTTAAAAGCCTTGCATGCAGACCCACAGCAAAGCAGCGCTAGACACGCTCCCAGAATCCTCCACGTTATCTACAAAGCCTGGCATTTCAAGAGCTTCAGGGCAGGCAATCAGCGGCTAGATCTCAGAGTAAAGCCAATGTCCCTCCCACCCTACACTGATAACTGGCTCTTTCCCACGGACCTTCCTCTGACTAACCAGGGTGTAGACTCCACAGTGCTATTTGGTCCTCAGAGACAGGTAGCACCCTTCCAAGGTTACCAAATTTTTACCAAGGGAGGAAGGTGTGCTGGGGGTGGGGGGTGGGGATGTTCAATAATTTGTCTAGATCACACAGGCAGTAAAATAGCAAGCCGAGAAACCAAGCTCAAACTTTCTAGAAAATTCCATCATCTTTCCCATACCACTTCCTGTCTCTCAGACAGTAGCACTGTGTCCTCTGGTGGTCACGGTCACATCCTGATCTCCCCATGCCCTGCTTCTCATTGCCAGCGTGTCTACTGCTTCCCACAGCAACCGGCTGGTGTGTCTCCTTTGTGTTTCAGGGCCATTCTGGAATTTGCCCAGAGATTTTCCCTTAGTCTCAGCCTCTGCTCTCATCCCAGGAGAGTGTTTGAGTGGCTGACCCTCAAGGGATTCCAAACTCTTGCTTGCTTCCACACCAGCATCTCCTGCAGATCAGTGTGTTTTGCTATTCGCCGTTTGTTCCTTCATGGGTCTCCTTGGAATCGGAAGCTCAGTTCAGGTCCATCCTCCCTCCCTGGCTCCCCACTTTACCTCAGCGTCCCTGATACGGCGGGGCCTTAAGGAAAACTGAGGCTGTTCCTTGTCTAAACCTTACACACGTTTGGAGGGTCTGGGGATTAAACCCGGAGCCTCAAGTCGCTGAGGCAAACTCTTCAGACTGTGTTCTGTCCCTAGCCCGTGTCCTTCCTTCCGTGTGCTCTGATCATGGAATAGAGGGAAGGATCCCTGGACTGAAGGTTGACGGTGAGAGCAGCAGGCAGGTAATGGCTAACCCCACGAAGGCTAACAAGTGACAAGTGAAGAGAGAAGGCTTGCTCAGGTGACACCAAGACTGGGGAGCACAGTTCCGAAGGTCACAGGTTGTCAGCCAGCCTTTGCAGTCAGAATCATCCCATGCCTGATGTGTGGGAAGAGGGCGGGGATGGTCTTAGGCAATAAATGTCACTGTGCAAAGGCCAGAGAGGGGGCTCCTGTCACAGGCTGCTTGTTTGAGACCATTTCAACAGATTCCCCTCTGGCTGTCTTGCGGTAGGAAGCTAAGAAAAGGATGCACGGTGCACAGCCTAGGCTGATCCCCTCGCTAGCCTGTGGGCCTTGACCCATCAGAAGCTAAATAAATAAACTGAAGCTTGCTGCCAGCGGACAGAGCCTCCTCAGGCTTCGGGGATCCCTAGGGGGTTAGGCACTAATATCTTTCTCTCTCTTCTCTGGGCTTTCCTTTTTTTGCCACTGCCATCAGATTAACATATCTAAAATGACATTTTAAAACTTACATTCATGGGGGATGAAGCATCTCAGTGGATACGAGTATTGGAATTTTTTTCAGAGAATCTGAGTTTGATTCTGAGCACCCACGTGATTGTATATGTGTGTATGTTTTGCCTACATGTATGATCATGTGCCATGTGAGTGCCTGGGGTGTTCAGATAAGGGTATCGGATCCCCTGGGATTGGAGTTACAGACGGCTGTGAGCTGTCATGTGGGTGCTGGGAACCGAACCGGAGTCCTCTATAAAATAGTAGTCTGGTCAATCTTCCAAAGCTAAATAAAATACTATTTAAAATTGCGTTTATGGTGTGTGCATGCATGTGTGTTTGTGTGGACACTGGTACGATATGGTGTGTATGCAGAGGTCAGAGGCTAAAGGTCAGGAGTCAGTTCTCTTCTTCCACCATGTGGATCCGGAGGATTGAACTTAGGTGGTCACGTACCTTTACCCCGTGAGCCATCGCACTACCCCCTAAAATGGCTCATTAATGGCATGTCCTGAAGCTAACACACACTCTCTCTCTGTGTCTCTCTCTCCTCTGTCTCTCTGTCTCTCTGTCTCTGTCTCTCTCTCCTGTCTCTGTCTCTCTCTCCTCTGTCTCTGTCTCTGTCTCTGTCTCTGTGTCTCTGTCTCTCTCTCTCTCTGCCTCTCTCTCCTCTGTCTCTGTCTCTCTCTCCTCTGTCTCTGTCTCTCTCTGTCTATCTCTCTCTCTCTGTGTCTCTCTGCCTCTGCCTCTGTCTGTCTCTGTCTGTCTCTGTCTGTCTGTCTGTCTGTCTGTCTCTCTCTCTCTCTCTCTCTCTCTCTCTCTCTGAGTGTCTCTCCATTCATTGTTGGCTTTGTTAACTCCTTGTTCTCAGTTCCCCGCCTGCCCCATGCTGACCTTCCCTTCCTTATGTCTCCCATCTCCCATGATTTTTGCCTTCTGCGTTTCTTTTTCTGAGTGTAAGTGAAAGACGAAGTGTTGTCAGTAGGAGTTTCAGATTACAGGAGATGAGGAAGCAGCTAAACTACAAGGAGAGACTTTCACTCGAAGCAAACCATCTTTGAGGTTACAGTTGGGCTGTGCAGTCACGCGGGTGATGGGAAAAATGCCAAATGGGATTTTGTTGGTAGCTCTCAGGAGTACTACAGGTAGATTTAAGATTGCTGTCTCTTTTGGCCTTATTAGAGAGTCTAGGGACCTCAAATGGAGGGTCAGACATGGGGTGAGCTCTCACAGCGAGGCCACACACTTCTCTTTACCTTTCTGAACTTGATCCTTCCTCTCCATCTCCAAATGTACCATTTATTTGCTGGCTTCCATGGTCCACAGCTGAGCCCTCCTCCCACCTAACTCAAGGGTCAGCTCTCGGCTGGTCATCTGTGCGGACGCATCCTGGGGTTGCTAGGAACCCCGTGGACTTCTGTATTTATTTTGCAGGGGTTTTTGTTGTGTTTTTGTTTGTTTGTTTGTTTTCAAGACAGGGTATCTCTGTATAGCCCTGGCATAATCATGCACGTGGAACTCACTTTGTAGACCAGGTTGACCTTGAACTCACAGAGATCTGCCTACCTCTGCCTCCCAAGTGCTGGGATTAAAGGTGAGTGCCACCACTGCCTGGTTCTTTTGTAACTATTGTAAACTGGATTTTAAACCCTTGAAGATGAAAAAAAAAAAAGATAACAAAGATCTTAGTTATAAGACAGGTCTATGATTCAGGCCTGTCATCCCAGTTACTCAGAAAGCTGAGGCAGGAGGGCCATACTTTGAGATCAGATGGGGACTTAGTGAGACCTTGTCTCAAAATGAGTAAAGAGAGGGCTCAGCATAAATCTTGGTGGCAGAGAATTTACCTGCCTAGAACAAGGGGGTTCCTGGGCTCAAGGCCCACAACTAAAAAACAAACAAACAAAAACTCCCCAAACCAAAAACCTAAGTTCCTTTTGCCTGTTCACACATAAGACTTAGAATAACACCTTATGAAGTAAATGTCCATCAGTAGAAAATAATCATTGCATTTCCCGAACCGTGACTAAAGATTAAAACTGATTTTGGTGGAGTAACATTTGAAATTGTTCCCACTCACCTGGCTAGCAAGTCAATAAGTTCGAGTTTGGACATCCCATCAGGCAACAGGCGAGGAATCGCGGCGACACAGGTCCTGAAGAGATCGATCTTGGGCTTTCTCTCGCCCCTAGAGTTTGAAGACAAAGTTTAAGCAAGTCAGAAGATTATGAGAAGCCATTTAGACTTATGTGTATATGCATTAGATGTATCTAGGTACAGGCCTTCTAAGTACAGACTGGTACTGGCCCCTAACATTAGCAAACATTCATCTCCTCAGAGCTTCATTGGTGCCAATGGACTTATAAAAGTCCAGATGCAGGGGCTAGAGAGACGGCGCAGATGTTTACAGCAGTGGGGGGCTCTCACAGAGGACCCAGGTTTGATTCCCAGCACCCACAGGGAGGCTCACAACCATCCGTAACACTAGCTCCAGGGGCTCTAATTCCCCTTCCTAATATTTACAGGGACAATTGTGCATGTGGTACACATGTATACATACAATTCCCACACAAAAGAAAATGAATAATTCTAGTTTTAAAAAGTCAAATAGTGGCATACACATTTAATCCTAGCATTCAGGAGGCAGAGGCAGGTGGATCTCTGTGTGTTTGAGGCCAGCCTGGTCTCCCCAAGAGGGGGAAAAAAAGTGGAGCTGCTTTTCAGTCAAATCTCATTAACACATGTGTTTAACCACCCTCGGAGACTCCGGCTGTGTCCCCCCAGTGCATCCTGCCTCCTTGGCTGCACTCACGTGATCATATCTTCCGGTTCTTTGTTTAGCATCTGGACATTGGTCAGCATCATGCACCGCCCCACTTCTTTATCAAGGTGTCTTAAGATGTTGCCCACGGCCTTGCGGACTTGAGAGTAATACAAGGACATTCCTGGAAAACATGTGTTAGCCATATTTTCAATGAAATACGTCAAAGAATCATAACCTGGTCTACATAGGGTCTACAATATTTCTCCTGCAGGCGGGTCCTCTGCGCCTGGGATTTCCGTGAGTGCAGAGCTGGGGGTGGTTCCAGCTCTGTTTGCCTGGCTCCTAGTGCACCGCCCCACACTTAGGAGACATTTGCCAAATAATCATTGGGACTTAAGAAGAGCTGTAAGACTTCTGAAATGGTTTGATTGGTTTTTTTATTTGTTTGTTTTGTTTTTAAAGATTTATTTATGATTATATCTAAGTACACTGTAGCTATCTTCAGACACACCAGAAGAGGGCGTTGGATCTCATTACGGATGGTTGTGAGCCACCATGTGGTTGCTGGGATTTGAACTCAGGACCTTCGGAAGAGCAGTCTTAACTGCCGAGCCATCTCTCCAGCCCTTGATTAGTTTTTATTTTATGTATGTGAGTACTTTGTGTATATATGGTGCACCACATGTGTGCAATACCCACGGAGGCCAGAAGAGGGCGCTGTGTCCTGTGGGCTATATTTACAGACAGTTGTGAGCTGCCATTGTGGGTGCTGGGAAACCACTCTGGGTCCTCTGCGAGAGCAATCAATGCTCTTAACCCTGAGGCAACTCTCCTGTTCTCTATTTCATAAAAGTTAAGTAGTTAATTTTGTATTAGAAACGTTATGTTTCAGATGAACATGAAAGCCTACCAGCATTAGCAATTATATGATAAATGATAATTCTTAGTTGGGGCTAAGAGCTAAATAACTGTATATTGTTCTCTGAAATGCATGTGCAGAGTTTTAGCAAAATAAACAACTGACTTCACTTATAAACTGTAAAATGCTGGAAATGTACTGCTCTCATTGCATGTGATGTAAGTGTCCTTACAGTTAGAAGACAGCAACACACACACTCACACATACGCACAAATATGTACACTCACACACTCAGTCACAAATACACACTCACACACACTCACAAATACACACTCACACACATTCACACATACACTTACACACTCACATACATTCACACACTCACACATACATACACACTCACGTTCACACACACATACACACACATTCACACATTCAAATATACACACACATACACACTCACATATACACATATACTCACACAAATATACATACACACACACTCACAATACACTCACACATTCACAGTCACACATATACACACACATGATCACAAATACATTCACACAGTCATACATATACACACATGCTCACACACACTCACATTCACACACACTCACACTCACACACTCAGTCACAAAAACACACACTCACAAATTCACACCCTCACATACATACTCACACTCACACACTCACATACACACACTCATATTCACACATACACACACATACAAACGCTCACACACACTTCCATATACACACACTCACACACACTTCCATATACACACACTCACACACACTTCCATATACACACACTCATACACACATTCACACACACTCATATACACTCACACACACATTTACACACAGTCACACTCATTCATACATACTCACACACACTCACATACATAATCACATACACACAAATCAAACAAGAATTGGTACATATAATACTTTAGCAAAATAAGTACCAAGAGTCATGTCTTACACATGAAAAGTCTTGAACTCTTAAGCCTAAGGAGACCAATGTTAAAATGAAGAGTTCTGCATGTGTTTCTCTCATATCTCTGGAATTTAGGAACTGTTTATAATAGTTTCTAAATTTGAGTACTTAAAAGGGAACAAACAAGCATTAAAAAAAAAAAAATCACCTCTTTGGACTCAGGAAGATATATCAGAGAGAGAAAAATTCTCCTGCAGTGTTTGTCGGACTTGGCATGCTTACAAAAGAAGGGAAGGAATTTTCTTTGAAATATGAATTAATGAAAAATTATAAATAAGATTATTTGCCAAAACACACAGATATTGTGGAAACTTACTGTACAATGTAGATAACCAATAATGAATATTAGATGTTTACCTGAACCCAGATGAAAGCCAACATGTAAATGGCAAAATATTTATCTGGAAGTCCTAAAGAGTTTGAAGGCTCCAAGACTGGAACGCACTGGGAATCAGTCAACAGCGGTGCAGCAATGTCTCACCGCTCATTTTTTTCTTTTTCTTTGTTTCTTTCTCTCTCTCTCTCTTTCTTTCATTCTTTTGAATGCATCCCACTTACAGTAAGGATCTGCTAATGATTTTCAGGGGTTTGTACCCACCTATCATTTTGGCTTCCTCCTCAGTGAGTGTCTTACTCAAGTATGTCTTCTTCACTCTCAGGGTGTTCCCTGAGGGGAGAACAGCGCCCGTCACCGGCATGGGCGGCTCGCCATCCTTTTGTTGTAAGCTATCAGCAATCACCAGGAACGCCCGCAAACCGATGTTCATTCTCTGGAAGAGATGCAAGGAAAGGCTCAGTCACATAGAAGAATCCCTCAGGGTTCATCTCGAGGATAAACAGGCAGGGATGCGTGCTTGCATGCATGTNTGTGTATGTGTGTGTGTGTGTGCATGCATGCGCATGCCTGTGTGTGTACATGTGTGCATGTGCATGCGTGTGCATGTGTGTGCATGCATGTGCGTGTGTGTATGTGTGTGTGTATGTGTATATGTGTGTGCATGCATGTGCGTGCCTGTGTGTGCACACATGTGTGTGCATGTGTGTGTGCGTGCCTGTGCATGCGTGTGCATGTGTGTGTGCATGTGCATGTGTGTGTGCGTGCATGTGCATGTGTGTGTGCGTGCATGTGCATGCGTGTGCATGTGTGTGTGCATGTGCATGTGTGTGTGCGTGCATGTGCGTGTGTGTATGCGTGTGTGTGAGCGTGTGTGTAGAAGGGAATACCAAAGAGATCGGTAGTCACTCTTCGAGCTGCTGTGCGTAAGGTAAACTGAGTCACCCAGCAGACCCAAATGCTTCTCGTAAAAAGAGATACATCAGGTTTTAATTCAAAGACTGTGTGAAGCTACCAAGTTCCAAATATGAACCACAAATGAAATATCTATTACTTATTTATTTTGAAATAATAAATCACTGTGTGGCTCTGGCTGTCTTGGAATTCATTATGTAAGTCAGGCTGGCCTCAACTCCCAGCGATCAATTTGCCAAATATTAGATGGAGCTTGGGGAGTCTTATGGAAGAGTTGGGGAAAGGACTGAGAGACCTGAAGAGGACATGGACTCCACAGGAAGATCAACAGAATCAACTAACCTGGACCTTTGAGGGCTCCCAGAATCTGAACCACCAACCAGAGACTGAGCATGAGTTAGACCTAGCTCCCCCGCCCTTCACCGCACACATGCAGCAGATGTGCAGTTTGGTCTTCATGCAGGTCCCCCAACAACTGGTGTGGGAGTTGTCCTTGAATCTGTTGCCTGCCTGTGGATCCCATTCCCCTAACTGGGCTGCCTTGTCTGGCCTCAGTGGGAGAGGATNTGTCTAGTCCTGCAATGACTTCATGTGCTGGCGGGAAGGGGGAATAAATTTTAAAAACTGGATGTTCTCAAACCCATGAAAACACATGTCCCGGGAGGAGGCACGCCATTCCTAAGAGCATCAGCTATAGATTCAAATGGGGCTCAGCAAGGCCCTTGCTCTCTGAAGCACAGACTCGGGGATTGCAGGAAGATCATGATCTCTAGACCCCACCCGGCTACATCCCACTCTCCGTTCTACCTTACATTTCTCCAGGGACCAATGACACCAACCATCTTTTCCTAGGCTTACTGACAAAGAGGCAATTGCTTCTGCTCACTTTAAAAGTGTGAGGTTTATTTCCTTATTATTGATTATAAGAATTCTTTATATATGCTGGAAGGAAGTACTTTGTTGGAGGTTGTCAAAAATATTTTCTCCCATGCTATGACTCTCTTTTAAATGTCTTAGCAACATGCAAACTTTAAAGCATATATTCAATCTATTAACCTTCTGTGACTTAGGATTTTTGTGTTCTAGAAAGTTTTGCCCAGTCAAGGGTCATAAAGGTTTGTATGTTATTTGTTTTCTGGGAGACATACAGTGTTGCGCTTATATTGAGGCTGCATGACCCAGTTTGAGCTTGTTTTTGCTTACAGTAAAAGTTATGACCTGGAATTCATGATTTTGCAAGGTGGACATCCAATTGCTCAGTACCGAGAGCAAAGATTTCTATGTGATGGATACATTCCCGTTGTTAAAATCAACAAAGCATTCACTTGTGGGTCTATCTCTAGAGTCTCCATCCTCATGGGAATATCTTTATGCCCCCCCACCTGTATACTGATTTGGTGATCATATGATTTTATAGTCCAACTTTATTCTTCTATTTCTAAGCTGTGTTGGCTATTTTAGTACTTGGAAATTCCATATAAACATTTAAGACTAGCTCTTTGATTTCTAGTTTAAAAGAAGCTATAGAGACTCTGTCTGATTATTAAGATGATAATCTTATTAAGATAAATCTTATTAAGATGAAACATACAGGCTGGAGAGATGGCTCAGTGGTTAAAAGCACTCCTGCTCTTCCAGAGGTCTTGAGTTCAAATCCCAGCAACCACACGGTGGCTCACAGCCATGTATAATGTGATCTAATGCTCTCTTCTGGCATGCAGGTGTATATGAAGATAGGGCACTCACATACATTAAATAAACACATAGATCTTTTTTTAAAAGGATGATAACATTTAAGTCAGTTTGGGGACAACAGAACTCCGCAATAGCAAGTCTTCTGAGTGCTCACCTCTACTTAGTTGGGTCTTTGTCTTCTTTCACAATTTTTTAAATTTTGCAATAAAAAGCATGTTTTGCTTTATTGACAGGTATTTTGCTTTTCATCAATACTGGAAATTGTTTAATTTGATTATTCATTATTAGATTATACAAATATATTATTTATTTTGCATCCTGCAAACTTCCTAAAGTCATGTATCAGCTCTGAATCAACTGGTCTTGTCTTGCCTTTTTTCTTTCTTTCCTTTCCTTTTCCTTTTTAAAATAGTGATATCTTTGTGCTAACACTGTTTTCCGTGTTACAGGGACTCATGTTGCTGAGAATGGCCTTGAACTACCTATATAATCAGGGATAACCTGATCCTGATCCTCCTGTCTCTCAAATGCTGCAGGATTATAAGTGTGTCCTACCAAGCACGGACTTTTTTTTTGCAGTTTTCTACAATATTTGCTCATGGATAAAAACAGCTTTATCCTTTCATTTCCAATCTGTCAGCACACAGTGTTTTTTTCCTTTCTTGCCTCTAGCATTGAGTAGGACCTCTAATTCTATGTTCTTTTAGATCAGGGCAAAAGAGAGAGAAACTGACGGCCTAGAAGTTCATGTCACAGATACGTCACATCTCATAATGATGGACATGTATACAGTACATATTCCAGGTCCCAACTCAGTAAGACAATTATCAAGACACTCCCCAACTGTTGAGTTTATGCTCAACACATTTGGTATTAGGATAACCCTTTAGGTCTCTGAGCCTTGCTACACAAACTATTCTAAAATATTATTTAAGAACCATTATGGAGTCAGGGATAATGACGTTAGCCTACAGTCTCTGCACTTCAGAGGCTGGGACAGGTCATGTTCAGCAATATAGCAAGTTCAAGACCAGTGCGAGACCCTATGGAATCACACAGTCCACAGACAAGTGAGCCCCAATAGGTCAATCTCTAAGAAACTGTACCCAATAGCAGCATTTTCCACCACTGTTAGTAAACACTAACTTCAGTTTGCTGACCAATGAATGCTTGTGTCTGAATGGGATCTGTATAGGGAAGTGAGAAACACAGTTATATCCTGAGTGAATGTGTGTGTGTGTGTGTGTGTGTGTGTGCACATCTCAAAGACCCTGGAGTCTCAGACCCATGGAGGAATGCAAAGATGGAATGCAAAGCCTTTCCCCTGGAGTGAGGATCAGAGGGAAATGGCAAAGACTTCCTCAGTGGGCCAAGTGTGAATACTGCCAGTGTGCACAGAACATGTCTGCTATATATAGTTTTCTCCCCATTGGATGTTAATGGCCTGAAGACTGCTCCCCTACTGAGAGCTAACCCCCCTTGCTCCAGCTACCTCCTTGTTTATCTGTAAGTAATAACCCTGCTTCCTTTCTCCAGCTGTATGCTATAACCCTGCCTCGCTGTTGAGCTCTGTGATAAACATGCTGAGCTCCCAGAATGCTGTGGCTTCTTCAGTTGAGAGCCCAGACCACCCAGATCCCAGATTGCTATCCTGGATTCCTCTGTGTCTGTCTTTTCTTCATTACCTCTCTGCCCCAGTCAAGCCTGGAGCCAAGCTGGCTGTGTGATGTGATCTGATGGCTTCTAACTGTCATCAGCTGCTAATAGGCAAATGCTTCTATTCCCCGACAAGAGGAAGAGACATGGAAGGGCGCTGGCAAGCTGATCCAGTGGGCAAAGACGCTTACCACCAAACATGTTAAGTTTGAGCTTCGTGACCCACGTGGTAGAAGGAGAGAACTGACTTCCCAAGTTGTCCTTTGACCTCCACACTCCACCACGATGCAAGCATGTGCGCATGGACACCCAATGAATAAATTACACTAAGGTGACATTAATAAAGATAAAGAGATGTAAAAGGCCCAAATCTCTTTTCTCCCTTTAAACCACAATTTCAGCCGCTCTTCACAGATGGGTCAGCCAACAAGCCATTGACTGGGTGAAGAGATCATAGACAGACCCAAGGACAAACGTGACAGGTGGTGGTGGCCGTGAGCGCTCTGCTTGTTTGGGACGGGTCTTGCTATGCAGGCTAGTCTGAGCTTAGACTACCATCCTTCTGGTGAGCAGTCTTCAGGCCCAGTTTGATCTCCTGTTCTAACTTCCCTCAGTGATGGATTATGATGTGGATGTGTAAGCCAAATAAACCCTTTCTTCCCCAACTTGCTTTTGGTCATGATGCTCCGTCACAGCAATAGTAACCCTGACCGGGACAACAATAATTCGGAGTATTACTGAGTAACCCAGTAATTCTGAGAATTATTAAAATAGTAGATGTATGACTACTGAGAAATGAAAAAGATGTTGAGAATGTCGCCGGCAAGAGAAGTCTGTCACTGTCCAGTTCGGGGCCTCCATGTGGCCCTGGATTTGACCTCCTCCTGACCTGCTGACTGTGACAGCAACCACTCCAGAGGCCTTCGAGGTCATCAGCCACCAGACAAGGCAGGGTATGGTGGGAAGGGGCAGGGAATGCAGGGATGGTTTGGGGCAGCTAACAAGCTATGCTGGGCCTCTGCCCTTGGGGCCGACTTCCGTAATGATGGAATGAAGGAACCAGGATATTACAGATGACAGAGATAAGTCGTGTTCAGGGACATGTTCTCTGGCACGGGATTTTTTTTCTTCTCCCTTGCTTCATTTTCTTTATCCTTTCCCCTTCATGCCCTTTTTAGCCTGCAATGCTTTAGTTCAGACCCATTCTTCTGTGAAAGTACTCTGTCCATTTTACCAATGGAATAGCTGAGAGTCAGAAGTAAATGGCACACACCTAGAAAAGGCAGTGGTGCCCCACTACAAGCATCAGACCTGGTTTCCAGGCTTCGCGCCCGGCATTCTTTCAAAGCATTGTCCAGAATAAGGGCTGCAGAGAGGCAGCCGGGCTGGCTGGCGGGGACCTATTATTGGCTGACGGTGGTTTCTTTTTAAGTGTAAGACTGGATTGCCACTCATTTGCAGAGCCAAGGATTCCCTGACGGTAGGGAGCTGGGATGTAGTCACTGAAGCATGTTCTGTTCCCTAATTCCGATGTGTTGAAGCAACCTCGCCACTACCACATTTACTCACCTGTTTCAACACAGTCTTTGAAGTGAGAATGATTCCATTTTAAAAGGAGAGAGGCCCCGTAACACAGGGGTACTGGGCCAACCTCAATCAGCTCACCTCAAATTTTACCTCTGAAAAACACCCTCAAATCTGGCTGAGCAGGAACAAACAGAAAAATCTTGAGAGGCGTTCCCCGCCCCCCCATTGGAGTCCCGCCCCACTGGAGCCCCGCCCCATTGGAGCCCCGCCCCATTGGGAGCGGAGACTTTCAGAGCAAAGGTATGTGCTCTGTTCCCATGGAGAGTTATTCATACCTCGGGGTTGAGACTGAAAGCTTTGGCTGGCTTTCCCACACAGAGAAAGTCAAAAATAATTTCCTTCATTGCAAAGTCCAGACGTTCCTGGAGAGGGATGGGGGTGGGGGAGGAAAATAAAATAAAAACACGGAATGCCAAGAATAACAAAGAATGCAAATTATCACCATATACAGCAAACAGGTGGCTTCTGGAAGGGCTACTGCCTAGTTATGGGTCACGGAGAGCCCCCAAGGAAGATCAGGGCCATCAGAACTGTCTAGGGAGCCACCATGATGCAGCGACACACAGAATTGAGCACAGTGAAGCTGGAGGTACAGATACCAAATCGACAGGACACCTGGGCATCTGAACTGGAAACAGCCTAGGTTCTTCCTGCTTGTATGACAAATGTTGATAGTTTTTTGAAACTCAGCTGAGAAATATATTCTTAATGGCTGTACTGGCTGATTTTGTGTGTCCAAGGCTGGAGTTATCACAGAGAAAGGAGCCTCCCTTGAGGAAATGCCTCCATGAGATCCAGCTGTGGGGCATTTTCTCAATCAGTGATCAAGGCGGGAGGCCCCCTTGTGGGTGGTGCCATCTCTGGGCTGATAGTTCTGGGTTCTATAACAGAGCAGGCTGAGCAAGCCAGGGGAAGCAGGCCAGTAAGTAACATCCCTCCATGGCCTCTGCATCAGCTCCTGCTTCCTGACTTGCTTGAGTTCCAGTCCTGACTTCCTTTGGTGATGAACAGCAATGTGGAAGTGTAAGCTGAATAAACCCTTTCCTAAACCCCAACTTACTTCTTGGTCCTAGTGTTTGTGCAGAGATAGAAA
Source organism: Mus pahari (assembly GCF_900095145.1). Classification (NCBI taxonomy): domain Eukaryota; kingdom Metazoa; phylum Chordata; class Mammalia; order Rodentia; family Muridae; genus Mus; species Mus pahari. Next base: position 40,526,116 of record NC_034612.1, on the reverse strand, counting down.
CCCTGACTAAGACAGTGGCATCACTACAAAATGACTGTTTTCCTCTATCCTTTAACACTGAAAACATCCTCTGGCTTCTTTATAAAAAGCAAACTCAAGGGGGAAGAAGAATTAACTTAAGATAGAGCATTTGAGGTGGGGCCTGGTCATACACATTACTGACTGCTATTATATTACACGGTCATTTCATACACAATATTCCACAATAGTCAAAGCACATATACCTCGAGGCTACACTTAGAAAATTCATATGAAATTTCCCACTGGCAGAGTGAGGAGTGCACTTTCTCTAGGGATACATAGTAAAGAGTCCTCTCATTGGTCACAATAGAGAGATGCTACTTCCTAAACAGTCTCTGCTCTGAACCACTTATCTGTGTATTAATATCAACTGCACTTCGGCAGCATTTGCATGCCTATAACTTCCTTCAGCCATATACTATTCTGAGGCACAAATGGGCAAACATTTCTACCCTTGCTTTACAGATAAAGAAACTGAGACAGAAGATATTTTCTAGTTGGAGGTGGAGGGTTTGCTTTGTGACAGAGGCCAGGCAAGTGCAGGAGACTCCCAGTGCCTCTGTAAGTCACTGAGGTCAACGTGGGGGTAAAAAAAAATTTACTCATCAAGTATTTGAAAAAGAAAAAGATAGCTCCGTATGGTGGTGTGTACCTCTGAGCCCAGCACGTGGGAGGCAGGGATAGGTGGGTTAAAGTCAGTCTGATGTACAGAGCTAGTTATAGGCCAGCCAGGGTTAAATAATGAGACATTGTTTCAAATCAGTAAATAAGTAAACACACACACACCAGTAAATAAATGAAACAGTAGCCTTGGGGACGCCTGGTATGAGCAGGGGTCTTGGGTTCAGTCCACCAACCCCTCCCCCACGCAAATGATCTAAGTAAAAAATCTTAAGTTTGAATAATAGATCACAGCCAAGCCAGCTTTAATATTACTTGAATCTGTTTCAAAGTAAATTAAGTATGTGTAAAGTGCTTAGAATAGTTTTTTTTTTTTTTT